>NW_027555847.1:581211780-581483735 GCF_003287225.1 Phascolarctos cinereus
AATTACTTTTATTTTCAGAACTGATACAGGAAGGATCCTTGTCCCCATTTAATCCACTTTCTTAATTCTGTTCTGCAGGGCACTGTCAATTATTTTTGTTTTGGATTTGTCCAGTGCCAATGGTACAATCAGTCAACATTTAATGAGTGGCCATTCTATTCTCTAGCCAGTTGCAAAGGAAACAGGCCCAGCCCTTGAGGAATTTATAATTTAATGGGGGTAGACAAGACAGGCACATGAAAAATAGACAAGAAAACCTAGCAGTTGTCACAGCATCTAGGGAGCATCTTTCCAGTTTAAAAGAACACAGTCAGGTGTTTCATTTCCTTGCACTGGAAATATCACTTGTTTTTGGTATTTCTAAGTTAATATCTAAGTAGATAAGAAAAAGTTTTCAGGATTTTCAAAATTTCCCCAAATTTGGGATGCCTGATCTTTTTTTGATTTCTTTTCTTTCAATTTAACAAATATTTATTGCATGTTTTAAAAGGGATGGGGACTGAGCTAGGTAACAGCAACAACAAAAAACCAGTGTTCTCTCTGTATTCAAGGAGCTTGCCAATGTGACATAGTGAATAACACTGGACTTGAAATCCAGGATGACCTGGATTCAAATGTTGCCTTTGACACTTACCAGTTGAGTCACCATGGCAAGTCTCTTGATTTCTCTGAGGCTCAAGGTCCTCATCTCCAAAGTGGACATGTTACTATGTAGAGTTCCTACCTCACAGGACTCTTCTGAGGATAAAACAAGCTAGTACATGTAAAGATATTTTGTAAACTTCAAAGCACTATGTTAGTGATTATTATTGTTATTATTACTGTCTAACAAGGAGCACAAAAAAGACATAAGTAAGCATGATGCAAGGTCAAATGGCATAAGAGCCATGTGCCAATCCAGACAGAGTGATCTAGGAAAACTGGAGAGAGAAGCAACTGTTTTTTAGCTGCAGGATTAAAGGAAACTTTTGCAGAAATGAATAAAAAAGAACTGAATTAAGAATTGGGTAGAGGTTTGACTTGATTATATTTGGAGGATTATATAGCATTTTCAACGATCCTAAGGCGGTTCAGTCTAATTTTGGAGAACCACTGATAGGTCATTCTGGGTGGCTGATGTTGGAGTTGGAGGTAGAGAAAATGTTCTTCCTCTATACAGATGAACACTTCTATCTTTATTTCTTTGATGAATTAAGATTGAGCCTTTTAATGGAAAGCCATATCAGAAAACACAAGAGGTACTTCCCTACCCTGCTAATGAGATGAAAATCTTTGGTTCTGCACAGAAAGGAAGGAGAAGGAGCAAGCATCTTTATTAGGTGTCTGTTACATACCAAGCACTGTGCTAAGCAGTTCTCAAATATTCCTCTTGATCCTCACCACAATCCTGAGAGGTATGTGTTCTCTATTTTACAGTTGATGAAAACTGAGGCAGACAGAGGTTAAGTGACTTACTCAGAGTCACAGAGGTAGTAAATGTCTGAGGCCAGACTTGAACTCAGGTCTTCCTGACTCCCGGCCCAGTACTCTGCTGGACTACCTAGCTGCCTCACAGATTTTACTATGTGTAGAACAGTTGAAGTTATAAATAGTAAAGAAAGACAATCCCTGTTCTCAAGGAAGTCATATTCTAATAGAGGAGGCAAAAGGGCATCTGCAGGGTAGGATGAAAAGGTTCATTAAGTCCTTGAGGTACAGCATCAAGGCAAATGGTAATACATCTTCTTTGGTATCTTTGGTATCACAAAACTTTAGCCATTTCCAGCACTGAATTGTTCGCAGGGCCAGGGATTTTGGTGTTGAGAACATGCTTTTCTGGGTCCTGAACAATTGTGGTTGTTGAGGAGGTGGAGTCTGCAGCCCTTATAGTGGTGGTGGCCAGGCCTTGTTTTTGTTAGGGTGGCTCCCCTGGATGATGGACTGGAAGTAGGGCCATTGGTTTGGAGGCTGCTACTATTTCCATGGGTCCTGGGTTCCTGTGCTCTTACATCACCTAAGGTCTGAGTGGAGGTGGTGGTCAAGGTGGTAATGGTGGCTTGGCCTACCTGACACATGCTACTTCTTGTCTCTCCCTCTGCGTGCCTTGCTACTTTGGCTAGATGGGCTTGCCGGCCCATTTGTTTTCATGGTAGTACTCTCTCCTGCTGCCTCTCTTACCTATTTGACCATTCCTTCTTAATCTCCTTTGTGAGATCTTTGTCTACGTCACACCTGCCAATGGTATTCTATATCAGTTGATTGGCCATTGGAAAAAGATTGCTTTCCTGTAAAATGGCTGCAGGGGCTGAACTGGAAGCAGTGTTGATGGCTTGAGGGTTATTGCTATTCCTGGGGGTCTTTGGCATACTGGCAAGTTGGGGAAGCTGATTGATTGGTACTGATGGATGTGCGTATGGTTGATTCCTGGCTCCACAGGAGTTACTCTTGGGTAGTAGAAAAAATATTGGATTGGGAAGCACTGGATCTAGAATCTAGCTCCTGGATCAGTTTTGTGGAAGAACTGATGGCTTAGGGAGCTACCATGGGTCAGCAAGGCCTATGGCAGGATTGCTCCCATTGTTCTTTCTATAAGCTTTATGACAGTTTTGATTGTAAGTTTGCCTCCTGAATTTATCAGCTATCAATAGTTTCATAGTTATAATCTATTGTTATAAGACACTAGTTTCCAAAAATAGATAATAGCAATTTGTTACCTTCTGTTCTGTGTGCATAATGCCAAGCCACTCTTTTATACTTTACCAGATTTTTTGCTTAAGTGAAAATTACTTCTGAATGTATCTTCCATTTCCAGTACATCCTTGAAATTTATTCTTCTGCTGTTCCTCTTTATATATCCTCTAGTCTTTTAAAGAACAATACTTTAAAATTCACTTAAGGGAGAATGGCTCTGTATAAGAGCATGTGACAAGATATGATTTGCTATAGAAAATCATCTTCAAATAAAACAGTTAATTTCAATTGTATGAAGTAAAAAGTTTTGCACCAACAAAATCAATGAAAGTGGGATAAGAAGAGAAGTTGTTAAAAGAAAAATATCTTTGCATCAAATAAAATTGATATTTAAGATATATAGGGAATTGGTACAAATATATAAGACCAAGAAGAATACATGCACAATGAAAAGGTAGACACATGGGATAATTGTTATTGATGCCTCACTGGTTGACTCTGAAAAATGGGAAATTGACGAAAGTTTATTTTATCATCATTAGAAAAGTTTAACTGATGCAAAATGATTCCTCAACAACGAATAAGCCAATAATCTTCCTCAGCTAGAATTTACTTGGCAAGACTTGCCAGTCCTTGGAAACACCAATTTAGAGTACTATTATATTTGTAAAATATTACAAAGAAAGATAAGAGAAGACTTTAAGTATCAACACAAAACAACTAAAAGGAGGAGAAGGGAAATTGAACCTATACAGAGGTTGGCATGAGTCCCAGGCAATTCAAATCACTCTAAGATAAACTTATAAATGAAACTGGAAAGGCAACAAATAGAAATGAAATGGAACAGATCTGTCAGCATTTCTATGTTGGTCTGTATAGAATTTGGACTCGACCACTTTAGTACCTGATATATTCTATGAGAAAGTTGCAAAGACATTTGAAATGATTAAGTTAGCAAAGAATAATGGGATCTGACTAAATATAAATTAAGTTCCCTTAGTCCATCTCCCACTCCCCTCCCCCCACATACAGGCACTTCTTGCTATGATTATGAAAGAAGAAAAGACTGAGGCAGACAAATTCTGAAGAGAGCTCAAATGACAGAGAGAGAAGTGATGCAATTCTTGGTAATCACGTGAATTTCAGCACAATAGAGACAGAAGGCATGGTGACTATCATAGGTAAGAGTCTGCTCTGATGCTACTACTAGTTTTCCATTATTTGACTGTGGTGTTTTTAGGCATGAGTCAGATCATGTGATAGGCTGGAGGTGAGGTCTCAGTGCAGAACCTGGCAAGAGGATGATCAGCCCGAGGGTTTGTTATGGGGTTTCTCCTGAGTTCATATCTGGTATCACTCAGAAAAGAGGAGTCTCTGAGTCTCTCATCCAGCAGGACTGTCATGGAAAGCAGGGATAGTACAGTATTTGGGAGCAATGTTTTATAGCTTAGACTCCATTTGCTTACTCTAGAGCTGAGGGAATGGGTAACAAGAGTAAACAACTGAATTGTCTTTCATTAAATATCTTGGTTTGGAGCTTGCCTACATATTAATCATAGGCCATGTAGGTCTGGGAGGAGCCAAATATGTGTCTGTGTTTAAATAATTGTAATTTTATTGTATTTTATTTTGATTCTATGCCTTTGAGTAAAAACTGTATACAGAATCATGGTTGACTGTTTGGCTTTGTAATGGACTCTATTAAATCCCACTCATAAATCAAAGGCTTATTGAAATACAGTAGAAAAAATTCCCAATGGAATAGAGGCTCAAAAGCTATTCTGACCAAAGAAATCCAAACTATCTACCTTTTACTCTGAGATGAGCATCTGTCACCCAAATGAGGAAGAGTTAATGGATACAGTTTGCTTGTTCTCCCGGAACCAGAGAGAGCTTGGCACTTTCCTAAATTACCACTGGTATGCTCATGAGAGTGATTAAGGGATTCTTTAATGCCTGGTTCTTATTGGAAATAGAATCAGGTAAATGGTGAGCCTTTGGTCGTTACACATATATCACTAATTTGTCTTAATAAGTTATTTTTCTAGTCACGTCATACTCTTTATGACCCGTCTTGGGGTTTTCATAGCAAAAATACTAGAGTGCTTTGCCATTTTCTTCTCCAGCTCACTTTACGGATGAAGAAACTGAGGTAAACATAGTTAAGTGAATTGCTTAGGATCTGGTAAGAATCTAAGGCCAGATTTGAACTCAGGTCTCCCTGACTCCAGGCCTGGTGCTCTATCCACTGTGCTGCCTGGATTTGTGTTAGAAGGGACACAATTCTAATGGCACCAAATTATATTTTAAAATATTTCAAAAAAAGTAAGATTCCAAAAGCATGACAATGACATGGACTCCAAAAATGTTTTTCATTTTTGACAGAGGACCCTTGAAGACTGAACATCTTTTCCACAAATAGATTGAATCCCCACAGCAGAATTTGTGACTTTATTCAGGCTGATGAGGATATTATTTGGGTTAGAGGGAGTTTTAGGAGGCATTCTTTAAGCTAGCCTACTCCTTTTTACCTGTGAAGCAGGTTACATGCCGTAGCATTAAGTGCATTAGATCCCTAACTCAGATTTCCAAAAAGATGGTAGTCACTGCTGTGATGTGCTAGGTTTGAACGCAGGACCCAAAGAGAAAGGACCTTATTGTTCCTTATAGGGACTGTGAACCTGTGTTCTCAAAATGAAGCAAAAGAGAAATGTATTGTCCTGGATCTAGCCCATTCACAAAGAGCAGCTTTTGAGCTTACGCAAGTATTAGGGTGAAAGTTGAATTCAGTTTTGTGAAACCCAAATTATCTCAAAACTTGAACATGCTGTTAATTACATAGGATATATCAGATGCATTAAAAAAAAAAGATCAGTGAAACAAGTGAAAAATGGCTTCCTGATGCTGAATATTTATTTTTATTTGCATCATTTCTTTTTCTAAACTAGTTTACCCAATTGTCAAACTTCAAAGCAAAAGATTGTATCACACAATCTACTTAAGAAGAAAAGATATAGGTAGTCACAGTATTTACACTAGGGAAAAATAGAGAGCATTTTGAAATAGAACAAAGTATTCTCATTTTTGTCAGCCAGAGCACCAGCACCGAGTGATTGTATGAAGGGCCATTCTCTTTAAAATGATTTTCAGGGGATCGTGTTATAAAAGGCTGGATGGTAAGTGAAGAGGAAGAGTAAGTTTCAAGGGTGTATTGGAAGTGGAAGATGTATTCAGAAGCAATTTGCACTTAGGTGGAGAGTGAAGTAGGCCTTATGAAAGTAGTTTGGCACTATGTAAACAGGGAAGAAGGTAATAAAAAGCTATCAGCAATTGTCTAAGACTAGTCTTCCATTAGTAGATTACAGATGGGGCAGCTAGGAAATCATTGATCTCTGATAACTTCAAGAGAGTGAGAGTGGGGGAAGAAAAGTCACCAGGAAGCCTGTTTTACGTGATGCATAAAAACTCGTCCTAGGCCTTATTTTGAAATGTTAAATTCCTGGAGCATCAGCTTCTCCCTGAAACTGGTCCAGGGAACTTGCGCTTGGTCCCCAGGTTTTTTTCAATCACCATTTTCTAAAGTCTTTCTGATTTTAACCATTTACTCAAGGAACTAAGTCTCTTGAATTTCATGGCTCCAGTTGGATTGGCTTAGATGTGCCTTCTGGTCTGTGATCATTTCCTGATTAACTAATTTTTTTTTTTTAGGAATGGAGGGGAGTAGTTTATTATTTTTAAAATTAATTTTAAAATGAACAGAAATCTATTTTTTCTCCCTCCCACCATGTACGCTACTGGGGGAGAAGGGAAGCAATGAGTGTTTGTTAAATACCTACTATGTGTCAGGCATTGTGCTAGGGGCGTTACAAATATTGTTTCTTTGATCGCAACACACCCTTGTGAAGTAGGTGCTATTATGATTCTCATTTTATAGTTGGGGAAATGGGTCAAGTGACTTGCCCAGGGTCACCCAGGTAGTAAGTGTCTGAGGGAAATAGAATGACAAATTCATTGTAACAAACATGAGTAGTCAAGTAAAACAAATCCCCTTGACGGCCATGTTAAAACAGATATATGCCTCCTTGTTTTGGGGTCCTTTTAGTCACATCCGACTCTTTGTGACCCCCATTTGGGGTTTTCTTGGCAAAGATACTGGAGTAGTTTGCCATTTCCTTCTCCAGCTCATTTTACAGTTGAGGAAAATGAGGCAAACAGTGTTAAGTGACTTGCCCAGGGTCACACAGCTAGTAAATGTCTGAGGCTGGGTTTGAATTCAGGAAGATGAAGAAGGCTTTAGGCCTGGCACTCTATCCATTGTGCCACCTAGCTGCCCCATATGTCTCCTATTGCGCCTTTAATCCATGACCTCTTCACCAGGAGGTAGATAACACTCTTCATCATTAGTCCTCTGGAATCATAGATGGTCCTTGTGTTACCAGAGTTCTTACAGCTTTCTAAATTGTTTTTAACGGTGATGCAGTTAATATAAACTGTTCTCTTGGTTCTGTGCATTTTATTCAGAACCAAGTTTCTTCATCAGTTTATGCAAGTCTTTAAAAGTATTCATTTTCATGATATTGAAGGTATAGTGTAAATTGATCCTCTGGTTCTGCTCACCTCACTCTGTACGAGTTCAAAGAAGTCTTTCCATGTCACTTTGAAATTAATGTTCTCATTCTTGTAAGGGATTGCCTTCCATTACATTCATATCCCACAATTTGTTCAGTTGTTCATAATTGATGGGCATCCCCTTAGTGTACAAAAGAGATCAAAGAAAGAGGAAAAGGTCCTATATGTACAAAATATTTATAACAACAATTTTTGTGATGGCCAAAATCCATCCCCCCCCACACTAATTAATTTATAATTCTGAATTCTCAGCTAATCAGAAAGCTTCCTGATTTCTGGTGAACTTCTGGCATTCATATTGTCGGAGATGTAGAAGTGAAAAGGATATCAGGAGCCATGATGCCCTCATTTGGCAGATGAAGAAACTAAGGACCAGAGAAGATGGGTGACTTGCCCAAGGTCACACAGATAGTGTCAGAGGTAGGCCTCGAGTCCTGATGATCTGACATTAGAGCGGACACTCTTGCTACTATACCATGATGAATATTCTACTCACATCCTTTACCTACTTATGTGGCTAACCAACTCTTTCTTCTCTGTCTACTGAAGTGTTAAGGGTGGGGGAGAAGTAAGAATAAAGAAGATTATCACTTATAATTGTGCTGTATTTGATCTCTGTCTTTTCCAGTGCTTTGCCTCTCAAGTGTTGAACTTCAAGTTGGATTTAATAAACTGTTTTGGGGATGTTGGTACAGAAGAATTAAGCCTATTATTCATAGAGGCTTAGTGTCAGTTATTTTAATCAGTAATTGGTAGTAAGTAATACTACTACCTGTGTGACCTTGGGGATGTCACTTAACTCTCTGGGACCTAGTTTCCTCATCAGTAAAATAAAATTAAGCTAAGTGATTTTGAAGGTCCTTACCAACTTAAAAATCTATGATTCCACAAACCAAAGTTTTTCCAGTAACTCAGAAAATATAATAAATTACTCTGCCATCCTGTTAACCCTCAAGTTCACAAAAAGACAATCTCTTTCATTTAAAATGCTTTTATACCTTTTTGTGCAAGGAGATTTCAGTGATCCTTAAAGTCACTGAGAACCAGTAGGCCATTCCAGGAATAGGATTGAGGGGATTGTTGTTCAGTTATTTCAGCTGTGTCCTACTCTTCAGGACCCCATTTGGGATTTTCTTGACAAAGATACTGGAGTGGTTCGTCATTTCCTTCTCTAGCTCATTTTACAGATGAGGAAACTGAGGCAAACAGGGTTAAGTGACTTGCCCAGGCTCACACATCTAGTAAGTGTCTGAGGCCAGACTTGAACTCAGGTCCTGACTCCAGGTCTGTAGCTATATCCACTGTACCACCTACCTAGCTGCCCCTATTGAGGGGATTATCTGGGCTATTTCAAGTGTAGTTAGGAGAAAGTTGTTTTCTCCTCCAGCCCAGGATATAATCACAGAAAACTGAACTAAAGTATTAACGCTGTTTTGATGCCCTGTCACAACTTTATGAAGTATGAAAAAAATCTCTGAATTGTAAGGGAAACCTGGTCATTGTCTGGGAAAGGATTGGCCATACTCTGTGGGATCCTTAACACACACACACACACACACACACACACACACACACACACACACACACACTGGTTTGCCAGGTCTACAATCTATAAAGCCCAGGAGAGTTTTGTAAAATATTAGCCCTACATTTATGTCAGAGAGCAGTAAGATATAGAGATAAGGGATTTTAACCTCTTACTCCACATGGTCTGAGTCAACAGAGCCGCTTATTCAGTAGGAAACACTATTCAACGTGGAGCTGGGATATACAATCTAGACAGACACAGACGTAGAAAAGCAGCATTTAAGGGAGGAAACTGTTAAGGAATGTGACCTCTGGCAAAAGAGAGCAGAGTTGGCTATGGTCTCAGGAGAGAATTAGCCCTGGTAGTCTAGAGTTAAACTGGAAAATAGCCGACTGTGGGAACCTGGTAGATGAGTGACATGCCCAACAGAGATGCTTCCCTCAGGGCATACTTAGCAGCTTGAGGACTCCGTTATGAGAGGAAGAACACTGAGGTCAGATAGTCCCAGAGAGGTGAGTTTCCTTGACCGTAAGTGTTTCTTATGTGTATGTCTCACTACCATTGTACTCTGAGTTTGTGCCCATTCTTCCCATGAATTCTTTGTGTAATTTTGGGAGAATGAACTTCAGTCTTTATGAGGAGAAAATGGGTAACTACTCTTTTTACCATACCATTTTAGTAAGAATTATTATTCTGAGGTAATTGTGTATACTGGTTCACTGTTGAGGAGCTTACCAGTGGGAGCTTCTAAGCTGTAGTTTAGGAGAGTACACCTATAGGGTACCCTTAAACCTAAAGTAGTAGTACCTTCTTACCCTTGGGGACCCAGATTGCATAATCTATAAGCACAGAGTTAGGGAGGTACCCCAGAAGAGGTGCTATACAAGTAATATATATGAGCAGAAAATATGATCCATAGTAAGAACAGGGTACTATATTATGACTATAGAATAAAGAGCAAGCAAGTAAAGGTGCTGATTCAGACAATTCAACACCAGAAAATTCAGTTAACGATTGTGGCAGAATTAAAAAATATGGGTCTCCAAGCAAACATTTCAGGAAAAGTCTCCTTACCCAATACTAATTTAGAAATAGATTTTTTGTCCGTCTTATAATGTTGGGAAAGGATTTGAGCTCATGGGAAGAAAAAAAAAAGAGCTTGTAGGGTTGTATTCTCTGGTTTAACTTTTATTTGCTTTCCACTATTTTTTTTTCCAATTTCCCCTTGCAGATTAGCTCTATAATAACAATTATGCCTAACACTTTTTGTTTTTTTAATTTATTTTTTAAAATTTTCAGTTCCAGATTTTCTCCTTCCCCTCTTGCCCCAATAGCTCTCCTATTCATTAAGAAGTAAAAAAAAAAACACAAAAAATATTACAAATGTGAAGTCATGTAAAAAAATTTCTGCATTAGACAATTTTTGAAAAAAATGGAAAGAAAGAAAAAAATATGCTTCAATCTGTACTCTGAACCCATCAGTTCTCTCTCTGTAGGTGGATAACAGTTTTTGTCATGAGTCCTTTGGAGCTATACTAGGTCATTGAGTTGATAACAGTTGACTAAGTTTTCCGTAGTTGATTTTCTTTGCTGTATAATTTGTTCTCCTGGTTCTGCTCACTTCACCTGGTATTAATTCATGCAGATCTTTCCAGCTTTTTTTCTGAAACCATCCCCTTCATCATTTCTTATAGTACAATAGTATTCCATCACATTATACTATATATACTATAACTTGTTCAGCTATTCCCTAATGGATGGTTATCTCCTCAGTTTCCAGTTCTTTACCACCATGAAAAGAGCTGTTTTAAATATTTTCATACATGTTGGTCCTTTTTTTTTTTTTGATATCTTTTGGGTTATAGACCTAGTAGCAATATTTTTGGGTCACAAGGTATTCATAGTTCTATAGCTTTGGGGGCATGGTTCCAAAGTGGTTTTTATTAATAGCTATGCTCACACAGAAATTTATGATTTATAAATGTTTTACATGTATTATCTCATTCGATCATCACAATAACCCTATGAGCCAGGTCCCATTGTCTCCATTTTACAGATGAGGAAGTAAGCAAACAGAGGTTAAGTGACTTGCCCACATAGCTAATAAGTATCAGAGTTAGGATTTGAGCTCAGATATTTCTGACTCCAAGTCCAACACTCTATTAATGCAAATTGCTTTTATTAAAGAACTCAGTGAGCTCTCAACAAGTGGGTACCCCCAGACTGTCCAGATCTCTGCTAACATCTATTATTGAGTTAACAGAATTTTTGAATATATACTATGACTTCTGTCTAAAGGCCCTGGGATCTGTTGAGTTACTGTCTTACAGAGGCTGATGAGTGGTTGCTAAACTCAGGATAATAGCCTTTCAGCATCTCTTTTCTTGTGTTATGAGTTCCTTTTTCTAATACTCTCAAGGCTGATTCCTAATGGCAAGAAATTTACACCAGAAGGAGATAGGAGCTGACTTCAAACCAGCACAGGTATCATACATCCTCACATTTCACTTCCCTTTCTATCTATTATCGAAGTCATTATCTAGTTCAGAACTTGATACACTAGAAAACATCCTAGTTTCTGTTCTTGTATCTTGAGGTAGAAAGATTAGATGCTATTTCCATTGGTTGTTTCTCTGGAGATCCTATACGGGCTATTCCCTCAACAGATTCAATTTCTCTACTTTAGATTAGGTCTTTCTGAGGAAGGAAGTAGCTGATATGACCTGGGGCCTGAATTTGGAGACTATAAATAGGAGGAAATTTGGAAGCACTCTCTCTCCCCATTTGTAGTGGTGACCCCTGTAGACTCAAGTGTTCACATGACTCAAGTGTTATTATTGTATTCTTTTCCACTGTTGCCTATTGAATGGCAGTATGTATATATATGGGGGTAGGAGAGAGGAAAAAGTTGTATCTGTAGATAGGTTGCATACTTTTATTCTTGACTAGTTAGAATCAGAGATTTGGAGTGGGAAGGACACCTTGGGTATCATCTCATCAAGCCCCTTCGTTTTACAGGGGATGAAAATGTGGCCAAAGATTTGAAATAAAATGCTTGTTTCCACAAGCAGCAAGTGGGAGAGCTGAGATTTGAACCCAGGTCCCTGACTTCAAATGTTGTTTAATTCAAAGGAAGTTAAAAGACCAAAGGTCATTTGATACATTATCCCCAAGCAGGTACCACTCAAGTTATCCCAAGACAGTGAGGTTTTCTGATTAAAAACTTCAAGGGGAGGAAATTATACAATTTCTCTTCTCTTAGTGAATGGTTTCATTGTTTTTAAGATTATGTGTCCTCAAGTATATGTATTCACATGGAAAGTGAAATGGAAAATTAAGGCCATCATCCAAATAATTCAGCTAGAACAATGAGGTTAATTTGGAAATATTTTTCATTTCACTACTGGCTTATTTTCTGTAGAGAGAGTACAATTATTGCCATCCACTGGATTTCAGCTATGCCTTTAAGAATGAAGAGCCAAGCTGAGAATAACAGTGAGAGAGTTTTATCAGTGCATAAACATAATTTTGCTTTTAGAGAAAACCTGTTAAACTTGAAGGGTAAGTGATTTTTGAAACAGTTTGAATCTATGACTTCCTTCTCTCACAGCATCTGGATTTTTTAAAAAATTCAGAATCTGGTCTTTGGAAACCTACGGAAGACCAAATTTCGGTGTAGTAGAAAGAGTCCTGTATCAGGATTCAGAAAACCTCTGTTCAAATCTTGTCTGTATGATTTACTAGAATGGAACTAGAGTTCCATTCTTTGGGGCTTAATTTCCTTATCTGTAAAATGAGAGGGTTTGGCAAAATGACATCTAAGGCCCTTCCACCTCAACAAAAGCATTAGTTAAAATCATGTGTAAATAAAATCAACCAATCAAGGGGCAGCTAGGTGGCACAGTGGATAGAGCACCAGCCCTGAAGTCAGGAGGACCTGAGTTCAAATCCGACCTCAGACTAAACACTTGACACTTACTAGCTGTGTGACCCTGGGCAATTGCCTAAAAATAAAAAAATAAATAAATAAATAAAAGAATTTTATACCAAAAAAAAAAAATAAGTAAAATCAACCAATCAACAAACATTTGTTGAGCAAAATCCTGTGCTGGGTAATATATGGAATACAAAGAAATAGAAACCCCCCCCCCACAAAAATTACAGAATGTTATAGTTACAAAGCATCTTAGAGGCCCTCTAATACCTGAACAAGGATCCCCTTTAAAATATCCCCAATAAGTGGTCATCTAGTCTGGACTTGAAGATCTCTGCACCTTCAGGGAGTTAATTTACTTTTTAATTGTTTGTTAAAATCATCTGTTTAAACTGTCTTTTAAATTTGTTATAGATGTTGCTGCATCATAAGGAGTGATAATATGTTTGAATTTAATAATGTTTATGCCTTGCGTGAGCAATCCGCCTTCTCTAGCAGCAGTCATTTTTATAAAATGACAGTTTTCAGGATGGCACAGGGCATTACTTAAGTAAATGATTTTCCTCCAAAATGGAATTATAAATAGGAGCCTGATTAATGAATCTGTGAGTAGCTGTTCTTTGTTTATGAACATTAAACCAAGCTTGATCTACCCCATTCCAAAACACATATCAGCCTTATTTGTCAAGAAGTTTTTCGTTTATATTATGCCCATACTCATACCTGTGTTCCACAGAATTGTGGGGCTAAAGCATCCGTTCATCCATTGATTCATTTGTTCACCCGTCCATGTGTTCCTTTATACATCCATACACTAATGTAATAATAACAATAACAATAACTGGCATTTATAGCACTTTAAGGTTTGTAAAGAGTTTTACAGATAATACCTCACAACAACCCTGGGAAGTAGGTACTATCATTAACCTGATTTTACAGATAGAGGAATTGAGGCAGAGAGAGATCAAATAACTTTCCCAGGGTCACATGTTAGCAAGTGTAGGTTAAACTTAGGTTTTCTTGACCCTAGCTCAGTACTCTACTCAACATGTCACCCAGCTGATTCATGTATTCAAGAAAAATACTTAGTGTCTAATATGCACAAGGCAAATAGAAGGTTTTATTTTAAAACTAGAAGAATGATGTCTGTAGTGTGAGTATTTCTAAGAATAAAGTCTGTGCTGGTAAGTATCCAGAATCTCCTCCTGAAGCACCTCATGTCCTCAAACATAGCTTTACTGTTGACTGCAACATATTGGGTCAAGTACCATTTCTTTCAGCCCTAGTCTCTGTTGGAGTACTGTCTCTAGGCATCTTCTGCATTCTATATAACTGGTTCAATTATCAAGATTTGGTAGTGCCAATAGTAACTATTTTTTTTCTATTACACCAAGTTGCTTTGTTTCCCCCATGTTTACCTTTCATCTTTCCACACTTTCACAACATTCCCATATGCCAATACTCTTTGTTATCCATTTACCCAGCTTCCTAGAATTACAGTATATAATGAATTTGAGAAGGGTTTGGAAAAGAGGGAGAAGCTTCACTGGGTAAGTCAACATGATGACTGGATGAGGATTTTATGTTTGAGTGTTATATTAGACTGCAAGCTCCTTGAAAGCAGGGTGTGTTTTTTGTTTGTTTCTTCTTGTATCTTTACTGCTTAGCACAGTTCCTGGAACATATTAGGTGCTTAATAAATGTTTATTAACCTAATACATTAGGTGCTTAATGTTTACTATTGGTTGATATTTGTCAGATTCTGGCAAGGAGATCTTATTCTTATCATTGAATATAATTAAAGCTATTTTAAAAAAAATGTTAGGGAAAAGCAAGTCTCACAAAGAAATTGATATGGTAAATAACAACCCAAATGGTGGAATGCTATTTAAATCTCCTGCAATCCTCTGAGATCTATGATCATTTGGCTCATTTTCCTTAGACTCTGATAGAAATACTTCAGGTACAAACTAATCACAGCCTATGTCTTGTGCATACTCATTCTCCAATCTTACTTGTCACAGCAATTCCATCTTCTCAGTTTATAGAAGCTGAAGGAAACAACAACCCAAGCTAAACTCATCTTTTTTTTTTTTTCTGGTATTATTTAGCACAAAACAACCATTGTCTTTCCTCTACTAGACATCTCACCGCAGTGGCAAATGCTAATAGAAGTTCCAGATGTATCTACTTCTGCTCCTTCTGCGAGGGGTGGCCAGAGGAGGTTGATCAAGAGTGTCAGCTGCTACAGATAAAATACTAGTCATTCCATCTGATTAAAAGGACAGCAAGATGGAGCCGATCACAACTGTGTTTAGTAGAATAATGATTACAGCTGTGTTTAGTAGAATGATTCTGTTTCTTTTGAGGAAAACCAAAATGTGTTTTTTTTTTCCTGTTAAGATCATAGATATTTTAAGTCCTTTAGAAACAACTTCTTTCCTATGATTCCTTATAGCCCCTTTCTGATTAGTAAAAGTGCTCCATTAATGATTAATTTCACTCCAAAGCAGTTCCAGAGGCAGGGGGCATGCCAGAGAATGCTCTTATTTCTGAAGTCACTGTCTGCTTGACCCAGTGGAACTCTAAGTTGTTGGCTAACAGGGAAATTTTTTCCCCTTATTTTAAACCCTATTATGATGTATTCTGCCTCATTTGGCATAATTGGTGTAGATCAATGAAGAAATTCAGAGGGATTTCAGTCAAAGGCCCATTTGTAAATATCAAATGATTCTGAGATCATACCTTATGAGCATTGTCTGAAGGAACTGGTGATATTTACTTGGATAAGATAAAATGTTGTGGGAACATATTAGCTAACTCCAATTACTTGAAGGGCTGTCACATGGAAGTGGGATTGAATTTGGTGTGTTAGCCCCAGAAGACAAGACTAGAAATAATGGGTGGTTGGTACTTTGGGGAATATCTAGGCTGCCAAGATGCCAAGGAAACTTTCCTGGTAATTAGAACTATCCCGAAGTGGAATGGATCTCCTTGGGAAGTAAGATACTCTCCTTCACTAGAGGTCTTCAAGCAAGGGTAGGATGGATACTTAGTGAGTCCATCGTATGAGTAGGGGAACCTTGGAGATGCACTTTGGACTAGAGCACTTCTGACATTTCTTTCAAATGTTGGATTCTGTGAGGGTAAAATGTTCATTGAGCGGGGACATTTGCACATTTGTGGTATTTTGAAATTATTATTTTTTCGGTTGAGACAATATAGTCATGACTAAAGGGTTTTTTTTCTAGAATTAATTCAGTCTTGCCTTACTAACTTTTGCCTCACATCTCTCATCTGAAGGATACTTCCAGTGGGATGGGGAGGGAGGACGAGAAAATACATTTCTATTAATTTTTAAACATTTTAAACAAAGAGCCCCTCCCCTATGCAATTATGCAACGTTTGTGCTGGGGGCATAATGGGTTAACATGCTCCAGTACTTGCTTTTTCTTTTCATTTTAAAAGTAGCATTATTCTGTAACACGAAGACTGTTATCAGATTTCTAGAGTTAATGAACTGGAGCTTAAAGCATTCTTCTCCACTGACTTGTAAGTTTATATTTACTTTTAGAGGACCAGAAAAATCTAAGCACCCTGTATCCATGGCTGCACCCTGAGTTGTGAACTTTTATTTTTTGCAATATGGTTTGGCATGATGCTGCTGAGCTATGTACTTGGGGGAAATTGTGACTTTTGATAAAAATGAATTCTTCAGGATATTTCTAGATTAGTTCAACTAGTAGAAGCTCCCATATTTTGGAAATAGCTTAAGCCCATTTGCAAAGAGGTCAACCAGCAAAAGGTTAGCTGGCATTCCAAGGTCCTATGCACCACTTTCAGGCAGGCATGCTATAGAATCTGAGAAGTCAGCCGCTGGGAACAGGGAAGAACATCGAGTTCTTATTTGGTCAACCTCTACTGTTCTTCAGAGCAATTCTGACACACTCCAGAGAAAGTCATGTGCACTCCCAGAGAAAGGAAATGTGACATACCTTTTGGAGTAAAGGTAGGAAAAGTGATAAAAGGCAAGAACTCTGAAGGGAAAAAAAAGTTTCTGGCAGTGATTAGATTCCACACAGAAAATGACCTTTTTGAGTTGGACACAAAAAAGGAATTCTTTCAGTGATAACAAATATCTTCCTAAATGGGACCTTCAGGGAAAGGCCACTGGTTTTACACTACTCTGAGGCTTACATCTTTTTGGTGAATGGACTCTACTCACATTAGCTATCTAGACATACAAAATTAAAAGGGAAACTGCCTGATTATAGGAGAAAAAACAATCCAAGAATGTGAGAAAGAATACTTTCAATCCCTTACCTTCTCAAAGAATAAAAGAAGAGAACATTCTGCGGTAAAAGAGAACTTCTGAATTGTCCTGACCCTTCTATGGAAGGTGGTATAGTAGAAAGAACACTGAATGGAAGGCCTGGATTCAAATCTCAGCTATGCTACTTATTTCCTGTGTAATGTAAGGCAACTCAATAAACTCTCAGGTGAACTCTCTGGGCCTCAGTTTCTCTTTGTTTAAAGTGATTAAAAATTAATAGAAATGTATTTTCTTGTCCTCCTTCCCCATTCTACTGGAAAAAAAAGAGAAAAGGAAAATAGATTCCTTGCAACAAATATGCACAGTCCAGCAAAATAAATTCTCTCATTGGCTACATTTGAAAATATATGTCTCATTTGGCATCCTAAATCCATCACCTCTCTGTCTTTGCAATGTTATTGCTATGGTATAAATTGTTCTCCTGATTCTGCTTATTTCATTCTTCGTTCATTTCTTCACCTGTAAAAAGTGAGGGAGTTTGATTACATCTTTTAAGGTTCCTTCCAACTCTAAAGTCTATGAACTGTCCAAACCTCAGAGAGTCTTTCAAGTAACATCAAGTATCTACTGTGTATAAGTCACTATACAAAGTGCTAGCAGTACAAAGGAACAAGTTTTAAGTTAACAAATGAGCTTGAAGTTTGCTTCTTTGAATGGCACAGTTTGTTTGGATGATGAGAAGAAAGAAATTAGACTTCTCAATCAGGAGACTAAGGTTTTAATTTTTTCCTTTCCTCAGTTTTTTTAACTTCAACTTAGTAATTATATTATGTGCTTCTATGCTTTAGGAAAATTTTGGGAGAATTAATTGACATCTCAAAAATATTTTGAGTTCCTGGGAGAAAGTTGTAGATATATACCAAATATTATCATTAGCGATTTCATAATATACCTTGGGAGTTCTTAACCTGTGAATTTATTAAAGAAAACACAATATTTTGATAACTGTATTTCATTGATTTTCTTTATAGTCCTATTTTTATGCATTTAAAAATATTATTCTGAGAAGGGGTCAAGAAACTTCACCAGACTGCCAGAAGCATCTATTGACACAAAAATGTTAAGACGCTACCTGGTTCATCTACCTGGTTTAATCATCAAGGATTCTCATAACTCACCATTCCAAACTCTACTTATGTTAAGATCTCATGAATATGAACCAGGGAGAATAAGAAAAACTCCAGAATAACTAGATTGTACGTTTGCAACCTGGTGAGCCATTTTCTCATCAACTTAATCTGAGTCCCTGGAAGTCTTATTTTAATGATTTTATTAAAACAAATTTTAATGAGCAATTAACTAGGTATACTTGTTTTGGTCTTTCAGATCCAAATGTCCTTCCTTTCTGGACATTCATGACTTCAAGGTGCAAAGTGAACAAAGTGAACTTGCTTATTTATAGCAGAAGCAACATTAGGCTTTAGGAATGAGAAGCCAAAGGCGATGACTTTCACTTAAGGAAAGGAGTGTAGCATTTTTGGTGCATTCCTTGGACTAAATCAAACATATCAAAGAAGTCAGTAGCCTTCAAAAAGAGTTGTTCTTTCATCTGGAATAGGTCCTACAGATTTTATCGGCAAAAACAAAACAAAATTTCCTTTCCTTAAAGGAAATTGCCCCCTTTTCACCCCAAGCTTCCTCACAGTTAACAGGAAAACAAGACACTGTAGAATAGTGAAGTTGATTACGGAAAATGTAGCAAATCCTGAAACATACGGTGGCCTCCTGTTCATTAGGGAAAGCAATTTGAGTTCTAGATGTTCAGACTGACCTTGAGTATCACCTGGTCATGCTGTGTTTAGTTTCTTCCTTGGCAAAGTGGCAGTGGTGATAAAATCTACCTCCCTGGGATACTGCACTTATCGCTGAAATGCTATTTGGTTAGCACTTTGAAGGAAAGTGTGCTAAAAATATACCTGCAAATTCCCACTCCCTTCCACCCCATCAGGTCATAGGACTTTGTGCAAAGTCAGTGGGTCTACATACGCTATGGAAGCAAGGAGGGGAAACAGAGAGAGCTTGAAATCTTTAAGGAAAGTTATAACTTAAAATGATTTCAAATACAACAAGCAGATCTGTTCATTTTTTTGTGGAGAGACATACAGTTTTCACGGGCATCAGTAAACATAAATCAGCAAAACTGAAGAATGCTACCAGCTAAAATACTAATTTTTGAAAACAAGCCTAGGAAGGAATCTAAAATGCGTATTTGCATGAATACAGAAGTGTAATTAAGGTCTCTTGCCTATGCCTTGATAATTATATCCAAAGTAGGCAGCCTGGGCTTTGTTCAAGCCGTTTAGTTATAGTAAACTCATCTCCATGGCTATCAGATCCCCAAGTATTCCCATTACAAACCCCAGCCAAAGTCAATGAGATCCTGGCTTGAATGAGAAATACGAGATGAGCCTAGTAACTACTGTGTTATCTATAGTCCCTCTCTTGCTTGAAAATGCTGGTGGTGTGCTAATTGTTAGCTAAAGATAGTCTTTTGGGCTTGGAATGGCTTGAAATGGTTCTTGATTTGTTCCAAATCTCTGACTCATGCTAGTAGCCAATCAGTTAGTTATTTCTTGCTCTGCTACTCACTGCATGTATGACCTTGAGAAAGCCCTGGTTCCTCACTGATAAAATGGGAGATGCTGATCAACTTATTTCTAATTTTTTTAAAAAAATGAAATTATCTCTTGAAGATGCACCTACATTTGACATACGCTGGTTGTGTGTCACTGAGTGGAAAAAAAGGAGGCTTCAGAGTCAGAGAGGCCTGGGTGAGAGTCCTGCCTCCAACACTTACTGGCTATTTGATCTCAGTAAAGTAACTTGACCTCTCAGTACCCCCAGACAATTGTCCAAGATTGTAACAATTACAGAGAACCTTCTGATCTGCATTAGTAGGGGGAGTTTTCTCACCCAGAGCCGCCTATACTGACAAAACTTCATTCTGATCCAAAAAGAAAAGTCAACAGAAAAAAAAAATTGCGTGGTTGAAAGCAGTGCCATCAACTTCCGACAGCGTGATGTGGTCAAAAATGTGCTGTACTTGGAGTCAGGAGAAGCCTGAGTTTAAACTCCATTTCTACCACTTTTTCAGGGAAAAATCATTTACTCTTTAGGAGCCTTAGTTTCTTCATTTGTAAAATGAGAAGAGTGGACTAGATCTTTATGCTCCTTTCAGACTCTAAAAATAACAATAGCTGTTATATAGTGGTATTCTTTAGTGCAGTGGCTTCAAGTGCCTATACTGGACAGTCAAAAGAGATACAGTTCATTGGAGGAAGGTTCAGTATGTCAGAATTCTTTTGGATTTGTCCCTGAATGACTACATCAGGAGAAAGAATTGGAAAGAAGAAAGCAGTAGGCAAGTGGGGAACCTCATGGAAAGGTGACTATATGTAGTATCCAGAGAATCCTGGGGTATTCCTGAGCTGCCCATGGATGGAGAACTGAACTGGAGCAGTATGAGGCTAGGGAATGCAGCATATAGAACGAAAGATCCCTAAAATGTAGCTTAAATTTTGCACATTTTGGATATGGGTTCAAAAGAGAATGGGAACCCTGAGATTGACTTATGGCTGCTGGCAGTTTAGAGTCAGAGATAAAACATATTTGGCCCCAAGAGACTGTGCTAGATCTCTGTTATGGTTACTGAGCACATTCTGAGAGGAGATAGGGGAATGGCTCACCCCATGTAAAATGTCCCTAGGAGATGTTTCCTTGTCTCCTCCTTCCCTGATACTACCATGGGAGGTGAAATAGATTGTACTTATTTGAGTCTGGAAACCTCAGAATGGCTCTATTTTGCTATTATTTCTCTCTTCTTATTTATGTTATTTTTCTGTCTGAATTAAATGCTTTGCTATTGGATTTGTGGGGTTTTTTTGCATGGAATGGAATGTAGCACTAATTGATACACAAGCCATGATTCATATAACTAATTACCACAAACACACCACACTGAACTTGGGTAAGTGACAAGAGGTTCCAAAGCCAGAGTTCTCATTTATATCGTGATTAAAGAATAATTTTACACATATGATCTTAATTGGCCTTTAGAACAACCTTCTGTGATGGGTGGTATAAGTATTTTTATCTTCATACTACAGATGGAGAAACTGAGATTCAGAATGGTTGCATGACTTGTTCAACATTGCACAAACAATAAGTGATATCACTTACTTGGGCTTCAAGCTCAGATATTTGTATTCCATTTCTGGTGTACTTTCCATTATATCATGCTGCCTCTCTAAATTCTATGATTTGGGAAGTGATGAAAATGGTACCTTAGGAGAAGCAGCATGATACAGTAGGAAGAGCACTGGTATTTGAGTTAAAGGATCTGGGTTCAAGTCCTTCTGCTATTTGTGACCTACCTGTCCATGACAAACTCACTTAACTTCTCTTATATTCAGTTCTACTATTTGTAAATGAAGGGATTGAGCTAGATGACTTCTATAGTGTCTTCCAGTGCTAGATCTATGATCCTATAATAAAAGAATTTAGCATTTCATCCTTTACAAAATTTCTGCTTGTTAAAATTCAAACTTCTTGAAGGATAGGCAACGAAGAATAGGCAGTAGTTTAAAAATTATATTTAAAAAAAAATACCTTTGAATTGCAAAAAACTGCCAATCACTAGGTTGCATAACAACAAAGTCCTAATAATGAAATCAATTGTTGTTTCCTTAGAATTAAGGATGAGAGACATTAAAAAATGCTGTACTTTCAAAGCAATCCTTCAGTAACAGCTCTGTGGAAGTGATGGACTTCTTTGACTATAAGATCTTAGATATAGCTTCCAAATAGTTTAGAAAATGGTTTGTAGTTAGATGCATAGTGCATTAATGTATGCGCCCACAGGCACACACATAATAGATATCCACTGAAGGAAGGGGAATGAAATGATGCCAAAACTGAGTGGGAAGAAAAGACCAGGGATAGATGACATTTAGGAAACTGAACAACAGTTTCCATGATCCTAGGCAGCTCCTTGCCACTCACACCCAAGTGATATTATGTAGCTATGAGTTATAGATCTTCTGTATTGTAGATCTCTACCATTTCAGATGTGGTTGACCTAAAGGGCAATGGAGAGATGCATGGTCATCGATGAAGACATCTGTGAAGGAGCAGCAGAAGGGCATTGTTGGTGAAGTTGTATACTGATTCAACTATTTTGGAGAGCAATTTGAAACTATGCCTAAAGGGCTATAAAATCATGCATATCCTTTGATCCAGCAATACCACTACTAGGCCTGTAACCCAAAGAGATGAAAAACAAAAATATGTACAAGAATATTTATAGAAGCTTTTTTAGTGGTGGCAAAGAATTGGAAAGTGAGAGGATGCTTGTCAATTGGGGAATGACTGAATAAAGTTGTAATATATGATTGTTATGGAATATTAATTGTACTATAAGAAATAAGGATTGGGATAGTCTCAGAAAAACTTGTAAAGAGTTATAGGAACTGATGAAAAGTGAAATGAGCACAACCAGGAGAACATTGTACATGCTAATAGTAGTATTGTATGATGATCTACTGTGAGTAACTTAGCTATTCTCAGGAATACAATGATCCAAGAAAATTCGGAAGGACTTATGATGAAAGGTGTTGTCCATCTCCAGAGAAAGAACTGGTGGAGCCTGAATGCAGATCAAAGATACTTTTTCTTTACTCTATTCATTCATTCATTCATTCATTCATTCATTCATTCATTCATTCATTTATTCTATTTATTTATTTATTGTCTGTGTTTTCTTTCACAGCATGACTTACATGGCAATATGTTTTGCATGCCTACATATGTATAATCAATGTTGAATTGCTTCCCTTCTCATGGGGGGGGAGGGAGAGAATTTGGAACTGAAAATTTGAAAAATAAATGTTAAAATTGTTTTTACATGTGATTGGGGAAAAATGTTAAATAAAAAAGAAGTGGCAGAAGGGATATTATAAGATATCTGTGGTGGAAAAGGAAGTGAGATGGTCATGTAGTTAAAGCATAAGAGATAGAGAGTCTGAATATTGAACTTGTATGTATAACATTGGAGGTAACCCGGTACAGTGATGAGTGTTGTATTTTCAGTTAGAGGTCTTAGGTTTGGATTCTTCACCAGCTGCTTCCCATGACTAACCTTGAGCAACCTCTCTGAACTTCAGTTCCTCATCTTTAAATGAGGGGATTGAACTATTAAATGAACTATTAAATCAGGGGCTTTTCAGGTTTTGTACAACTCTAAATCTAAAAGACTTAGACATCCCATAGACATCTTATATTCAATATGTCTAAAACTAAACTTGTCATTTCCTCCTCTGTCCTCAAACCCTCCTCTCTTCTTAAACTTCCCCATTACTGTCTAGGGAGCCACAATTCTTCTAGTCACCCAGGCTCACAACCTATGTGTCATTTTCTACTCTTCCTCTCACTCTCTGGTACTAAGTCCTGTCAAATTCACCTTTGTAATATTTCTCACATAACCCCATTCTCTCTTCTGACACCATTACTACCATGGTACAGACCCTCATCATTTTATGCCTGAACTGTCACAATAACCTGCTGGTTGATTTTCTTATGCCAAGTTTCTCCCCATTCTGGCCCATCCCCTATTCAGTTATCAAAGCGATCTGCTTAAAGCAAAGATCAACAAAGCCCAGTGGTTCCTCATTACCTCCAGGATCACATGTGAAATCCTCTTTTTGACTCATAAAGCCCTCCACAAACTGGCCCCTTACTATTTTCCCCATCTTCTTATACTTTATTATGCTCTGCATAGTATTTAATCCAATGACTCTAGCCTTCTTGCTATTCCTTACATAAGACACTGTCTCCTGACTCTATACATTTTTACTGGCTGTTCTCCATGCTTGAAAAACTCTCTCTCCTCATCTCTGTCTCTTGGCTTCTCTGGTTTCCTTCAAGTCTCAGCTAAAATCCTGCCTTCTAGAAGAATCCTTTCCCATTCCTTAAATGCTAGTTACTGCAGTTCCTTCATTCTGAGATTACTTTTAATGTACCTTGTGTATATTTTTTGTATGTGGCCATTTGCATTTTGCCTCCCTGTTAGAATGCAAGCTCCCTGACCTTGCCTTTCTTCATATCCTTAGAGCTTAATACAGTGTCTGATCCATAGTAAATGCTTGATGGACACTTTTGAATACTTACTGACTTATGGGAGATGTTCCGATGTGTTGGGTAAATCCTCAACGAACAATTTATGGAAAGATACACATAAGAATCACAGAAAAAAGAGGTGAGTTCTTACTCTGTTGTTTCTCTTGTTGGTTTGTAGGCTACTTAGATGCTAGATGGCTCCTAACCTGGGTTGACTTTGCTTGGATTCGTTTATCTCAGCTTTTCTTGTTCATTCCTAGTATCTAAACTTATGGATCAGTATTGGGACTATGTTTCTGCCTGCCCTTTAGATTATCGACTTTGTCCTCCTGCTTTC
This sequence comes from Phascolarctos cinereus, assembly GCF_003287225.1. NCBI lineage: Eukaryota > Metazoa > Chordata > Mammalia > Diprotodontia > Phascolarctidae > Phascolarctos > Phascolarctos cinereus. The sequence continues at coordinate 581,236,325 of NW_027555847.1, forward strand.
CTTGTCTAGTCCAGACTCCCTGGTATATGATTTACAAAGCTTGTTTCTCACCAGGATAGCTTCCCCCAGTTGTGAACCAAAAGATCAACAATTGATCAACCTGTCCCCTGCAGTACTGGTCCAGCAGGGACATTACTGTACTTTGGCCCCTAAAATAATGCAACCCTGATGTGGTCCCTTGGCTCTGAGTTAAAACTCTAACTCCTCTGAATCTAGTCCAGAAAGAACAGCAGAAATAGTTTTTTTAAGGCATAGCATGGAACCATTATGATGAGGGAGATGGGAAGAGTCACTCGTTCAGCAATTCATATCATCCTCCTTTTTCCTCCCCAACCCTTCTCCAAATGATGTGATTCGGTGAGCAGACTTATCAGAATGTGCACATTTCCCCTTAAATTCATCAAGCCTGATTTGGATTGACTTAATCTTTTCAATCATCTGGCTTTAGATAAGAGCACTGTACCTGTAGCTGGTAAGGGCAAAAGACAGAGTGAGCCGTGATTGTTAAGCAGACCAGATAAACCTGGCATCTTAAAATGGTGAGACCTAGAGACCATGGAGTTGGAGACTAACCCTTTCAGTCTAGACATACTGCAACTTCAGGCTCTTTATGCCAGGGGAAGTCAGAAGTTTGTGTGAATTAAGGTTATACTCATGTCATAATAACCCTGTCAAGTTGATAGTTTAATCGTTTTTATACCTATTTTGCAGGTGAGGTAACTGGTTCAGAGAAGTGACTTGGGCTTGGTCAGACATTTAATAAGTCTCAGAAATCCTAGAATCTTGGAGCTGGGGAGGTCCTCAGAAATAATTTGATCCAGCCCGTACCTGAGAAAGAATCATTTGTACAATATGATTCCCAAATGGTCATCCAGCCTTTTCTCAAAGACCTTCAGTGAGGAGAATTTATCGATAATAATATCCAGTCTTTATGTAGTACTTTAAATTTTGCAAAATATTTCATATGTGTTATGTCATTTAATCCTTACAACAAGCTTCTGAGAGTATTATTTTCCCATTTTACAGAAGAGGAAACTGAGATAGAATGATTAGGTGAGTTGTGACCGAAGTCTGAAGTAAGAATTAAGACCAAATCTGCCTGGTTCCTGAACCTTAGCTCTATCCACTGTGCTTTGTAATTGGCTGTTTCACTGTAATTTTTATAAAGTTTTTCCTTAAATCAAGTCTGAATTTGCTTCTCTGAAACTTCTACTCATTGCCCTAATTCTGCTTATTGAGGCCAAGCAGAAAAAAGTGAATCTTTCTTCTACATGACAGCCTTTCAAACTCTTGAAGATGGCTATCATTTACTTACTAAGCCCTCTCTTCTCCAGGTTAACACTGCCAGGTCCTACAACTCACCATTACGTTATTATCTTAAGGCCCTTTATTAATTTGGTTACTTTCTTCTAGACATTCTCCAGCTTATGCATTCATATTAGGCTTAGTTCCCCAAAAAGGCAAAAATTGGTGACAACTTATTAAAATTTTTACAAATCCAGAAGAATTCCAAAGAGGACTGGTGAGTGGTCCAGCCTGGGGTGAACATTGTTGATTTGCTTCAAGGAGTTGGTAGTCAAGAAAAATAATGTAATCTTAGAGGCATTTTATTTAGACTAGGAAAGTGATAGTACCACTATATTCTGTTCTGATCCAGGTGCATTTGGAATATTGTGCTCAGTTCTGGGTACCAGATTTTAGGAAAGACACTGATAAGCTGGAAGCCATGAAGACAGATTGAAGTGGAATGGCAAAAAGGCTTGAGTCCATGTTCTGTGAATGTCAATTGAAGTAGTAGGGGATAGTCATCTTGGGTAAGAGAAGACTCAGGGGGATATAATCACTGTTTTTAAGTTTTGGTGGAAATGATTTTAGACCTTTTATGCTTGGTGGACAGAATTTTGGTAGAAAAGGTAGATTTAGACTTTTTAAGGAGCCATTTCCAGATAATTAAAGCTATCCTAATATAGAATGGACTGCCTCAGGAGAAAGTGAGTCTTCAACTAGAAGCTGGACAACCACTTGTCAGGTGTGTTGTTATAGGTATTCTTATTTAGGTGTGAGTTGGACGAGGTTGTTCTGAAGCCCCTCCAAATTGAAGATTTTTTTTTTTTGTGCAAGGTTAAGTAACTTGCCCAGGGTCACACAGCTAGTAAGTGTCAAGTGTCTGGTCTGAGACTGGGTTTGGACTCAGGTCCTCCTGCCTCCAGGGCCAGTGCAAGCTTGATTTTTAAAATTCTGATTTATTTCTTTAAAGAAACAGTCTTTCTTTATTTTTGAGTTGTTTAATATTTCAAGTTCTTTGGGTTGATATGATCCATTCATTTTTGGCACATTGTCTGTGGTAAGGGCATATTGCAACATTACTAAAATATCAAACTGTTTCCATGCACTTTCATGCATTTGACTTAGAATTTCTACTGAATCAGATCAACTTTTTATCTTGAACATGACAAATAGGGCTTTAGCTAATTTTCTTTTCTTTTCTTTTTTTTTTTTCCAAAATATCTCCTGCTGCTTTAGGTGGGGTGGGTTTCTCAGAAGAATTAAGTTTTCCATGGCTTGTCTTTTTATAATCTGTCTTGACTACAGTCACATTAATGCCTATAGTTGAGAGTAATGACAGATTTAGAATACAATCTTAACCCACTTCCTCCTTGTTTTGTTTACTTTTTAATGCTGCTCTGAAGAATTAGAAAAAAAATTTCAGTTGTGAAATTTCATTTAGTACCAGCCAATACAGCTGGTAGACAATCTAAGCCAGTTTACTCTAGAGATATAATCTTGACTTTGAATAACTGATGTAAACATAGCTGATTCCTAGCATAAGGAATGTTATTGCAGTGTTACTGCAACTGTAAGCTGTCATTAAATCAAAGATAATTTATGGTTCTTATCACCAAAACAAGGTGTTTGAAACTTTTTGAACTATGCAATCAAAAAGAGGCAAAAATACTCCTAAAATTAAGTGTAAATCTATCAGCCAAAGCTTGTCCTACCTCCTTGCCCTTCACCTCTAATCATACTCTACCACATAATTATTGAGTGAATAAGAGAAATAGATCATGGGTCTAGTAGGCTCAAACCAGAGTGGGGAAACCTGGAAATACAAGGAATTTTATAAAATGACTAGTCATAATTCAGCGACAATGACCTCACAGTCACAATCATAATTCCTTTGGAATTGCCTCTTTGCATTGTTAGGCATTGTCCAAAGGACATTTGACAGATATGATCTTTGTTCTCTAGAATCTTAAAACTTATGCCAGATAGTGGGGTATTGTATTACGATGGAAGGAGCACTGGATGAGAGTCAAGAGACATCCATTCTAGGTCCAATTCTGCCACAAAATTCCTTCATGACCTTGGACAGGAAAGTAATTCTCTTTTCTAGGCTACTGTTTCCTCATCTTGAGGTTAGGAATGGTGGGGGAATGGGCTTTATCTTAAAGGACCCTTCTAGCTTCAGAATTTTAGGACTGTGATTTAGAAAGCTATGTTAATGCATATATATTCAACAGAAATGATAATTATAATTTGTGGGTGGTGGGTGATGAGGGAATCCTGGAAAGTTCTGGTCATGGAATTCAAGACTTCAGGAATGCTATTGCAGTGTTACTGCAACTGTACAGTGAATTTATTATTCTGAATAGATTGCACATTTACACATACACATATGTACATGCACAGAAGACATAAAGTTGGGAGGGATACACAACCTGGTAGATGACTGAATCAGAATCCAAAAAGAATTTGAGAGGCTAGAACCTTGGAGTGATTCCAATAAAATGAAACATTTATACTAGTCATTACCAATAATGCCGATCATCTAGGAAACACCACTCAGAGACTTTGGGGTGCTTCCTAATAAGCAAAAACTTTCTAACATTGATCTCTAAGGTCTCTTATGTTTACACAAGTTCAATAAATTAATGAAAGAATCATGGTTAGATAGCAGTTTATTTGAAAAAGTTCTGGAAGTTTTAGAATATTTTAACAATAGATTATCTGATTTCATTGGTTTAGAGAAGTCCAGTGTAGATGGGCACTAGCTTGGCAATTTGTGGTCTTGGAGTATTGCCTAGGATATTGAAAGATTCGATGGCTTGCCCAGGGTTACACAGTGAGTGTGTATTAGAAGAGAGACTTGAACTCAAGTCTTCCTGACTAACTCCATATCCATTATTCCATACTGTCTTTTGAGGACTTGATATTAGACAATAATGTGATGTGGTAGCTAAAAAAGCTAGCACAGTCTTAAGCTACATGACGAAAGGCATAGCTTAGGAATGAGGAGGTGAGAGTCCTATGCTCTGCAGTGGTCTCACCACATCTGGAGGTCAGTCCTGTGTGCTATAGCTTAGGAAGGACATCAGTCAGCTGCACAGTGTCCAAAGTGAGGTTACATGTATGAGAAGGGTTTTGAATCCATCTTATGCGAGAATAGGTTGAAGGAATTAGTGATGTTTAGCTTAGAGAGTAAAAAAACTAAGAAGGACCTTGATAGCTGTCTTCAAGTATCTGAAGGGCCAATATGTAGAAAAGGGATCATATTTGTTGTGTTTGACCACAGAGTGCAGAACGAGGAACAATGCATGGTGGAAGCTGCAAAGAGTTAAATTGAAGTCTGATGACAGGACAAACAAAACTATCAGAACTATCTGAACATGGACTTGGCTGCCTCGGAAGGTAGGTGGTGGCTTCCTCCTCCTTTGTTAGCAATCTTCAAGCCAAGATTGCATGAGTACTTGATGTGTATCTGAGAGTGGGTATTCCTTTTCTGGTATGGTCTGGAATAGATAGTGCTGAGGACCCTCCAACTCTCAAATTCTGTGATTCTGTGAATAAAAAGAACATGATCAAAGGAGTCACAGGACCCCTTTGTGTACACACACAAACATATACATAAATATGCCTAAAGATGTCTATGTATGTACTTCAGGATGAATGGCCAGTTGGTAGGACATCATCCTAATGGCTTCTGTTTTGTTTCTGCTGTAAAATTTGCAAAAGACTGATGATGGATGAGGCTTCACTGGGAATCTCAGGTCATTTTGAGTATTGCACTTAGCTCATGCTCCAGATCTCTGGCTCTCAGGCTTAAGTTGATCCTTCAGTTCCTGTGGACCTATCTCACTGATACATGTCAGTACTACTCATCCTACAGGACAGATTCTGCTCTGTTTGCTATGGGAAGTCCATATTGGGCTGGTCACTGAAGTCACTGGGCTGGTCCATGTCACTGAAATGAACTAAATTAAGGACTTAATAAATTCTACTTTATTTCTTGTCTCTAAATATAACTCTGTATAACTTCTGCAAGGTAATAGATTTAAACTCCTTTTACATTATTTGCTAGAAAAAGATAAATCAAAGTTATTTTATATATACGTACTAAGCTTAGTGGGAGAAGCTAATGGTCTTGAGCAGTGGTGTCCCTTACAAAAGAGAAAAATTCATAAATTCCTTAGAATATAATTTATGGTTTTATTTATTAATAATCTACTTTCATGTCTAAGATAGATCTGTTCACATAAAATGACCATATAAATAACCAACTAATCAGACTCAACCTTAGGGATTAAAGCTAAATACATGGTCATCATGACCATGGCTATACTTACACATGTACACATGTGTAAGTATTGGAATGGTTATTTTTTACTGACTTCTAGGGACTAATATTAATGTACTGGGGAAAAAACAGCTTGGAATCAGATCTTGGAATATGCTATTAAATTTGCAAGGGACCTCAAAGCAAGAAATTACCAAAAACTTATCTCTGGATTTCAGTTTATGTATCTGTAAATAAGAGAAATAAGGACTAGATGAACTCTATACTCCCTTTTAGCACTTCGATTATAATGATCTAGATTAATCATTGAAATTAATTTTTATAATATTTTTAATATATAAATAAAATTTAATAAATTTAAGGTTAACTATTAATAAATGAAAGAGGCTAAAGGATTATAGGCTATAGGTAAGCCTCAGAACCTGTAAATCATGAATATTTTCTTCAAGAGGAGAACTGGGAAATACTGGAAGAGATTTACTATATATTATTTTTTTTTTTGGCTATTGGAGTTAAGTGACTTGCCCAGGGTCACACAGCTAGTAAGTGTCAAGTGTTTACTCTGAGGCCGGATTTGAACTCAGGTCCTCCTGACTTCAGGGCCGGTCCTTTATCCACTGTGCCACCTAGCTGCCCCTATTATATCTTAATAGACAAGAAATGATTGGTCACTAATGTGGGAGTATTTTTTGAATGAGCTGAGTGTGTACACTCGCCCTATAGATTTGTTAAAGATAAAATCAATATCCAGTTAAGAGAAAGAATAAAAATAGGAAGATACAGTATATAATCAAAACGACTTCAAATCGACTGGTTTAGTAAAATATCAGCACTAAAAAAGGGAAATGGATAAGAAATTGGTATCTCAGTTTTCAGGTACGTGATTGTATGATCTAACTTTTCCAAAGTTGTTACCTTCTTTCTATACTGTCTTAGAGAATCATCCAAAGGAAAAATTGACAAAATCAGATCCTTTGGCATACACAGGGTTATTAGGAGAGGTAGAATGTAGCTATCAATTTTATTTCTCTTGTGAAGATGTCTTTGAGTAAGCTTTCACTTAGATAATGTTTAAATAATTCAAATTAAAGAGATACTTATACTCAGTAACCTTTATAGCTACTAATGAAAAGAATAAGAACAATCCTGAAGCAAAATAAAGAGAGTGACTTTCAGGAAAGATGACTCTGAAAAGCTTAGAATTAGGCTTCATTAAAAAGAAAGTCTACATGACTTCATGCTTTAAGAGAATGGGATTTTTTAAATAATTTCTATACACCCAAGAACAAACTGTACAGTGTACAGGAATTACAATGATAGATAAGTACATATATATATATATATGTATATATATATATACGTATATATATATATATACATATATATATACGTATATATACATATATATATACATATATATATATACACACATATGCACATTTGCAAGTGTTTGTGTATATATATGTATATATGCATATACATATGTATGTGTGTGTGTGTGTGTGTGTGTGTGTATACAAATGTACATTTGACAGAATCATAGATTTAGAGTTGGGAAGAACCTTAGAGGTAATCTAGTTCAACCTCCATATTTTATAGGTGAGGAAACTTGAGAACCAGAGAAGTTTAGTAAATAATTATCATCTGCCGAAAATGGCAGTGGCCAAGATTTGAACCTAAGGCATCTGGTCATGTCTAGAGCTCTTTTCATTGTTCTAGACATTTAGAACTGTACAAGTTATGAGACAGGTGAGTTCATTTTATCATAACATGATGAAAATGATGTCAAGGTCGTAGGCTTCATCTCCACATAGGCCAGTTATTTTTATTAGGTTTCATGGCTCTGAGTTACACCAGTAATCCTGGTCATCTGTCTTACATGTGCATGTCATTGGTCATAACAGAGGATGAATGTGGCTAGATCTTGACAATCTATCCCCTCCCCCAACATAAAAATATCTGAATAACAATAGCTGACATTTGCATATATAGTGTTTTAAGGTTTTCAAAGTGTTCTGTTCCTCATTTCATCTTAATAGAATCTCCTCCAGGATATTTCATTGGCATTTTTAATCATGTCTCTTTTCCAAATTTCCATATTTCTATGAGGTAACAACTGTTCTCCTAGTCACCCAAGTTTATAACAGTGAAGTAATCTTTAATGCTTTGCTCTTCCTCATCCCATTTTACATATCTAATTAGCTGTTGATAAGGTTCTCATAACTATTCCTTTTTTCCTACTCATCTGCCACTTCATCATCTCTCACCTGGAATACTGTTATAGTCACATAATTATTCTAATAGCTACCCTTTATATAATGCTTTAAGGTTTGCAAAGTGCTTAACAAAGATGATTTCATTTTATCCTTACAACTACCCTGGAAAGTAGGAACTATTATTCCTATTCCTATTTAACAGATGATGAAACAAGTAAAACAGATGTTAAGTGACTTATGGTCATAAGGCTAGTACATGTTTAAAGCCAGATTTTGAATCCAGATTTTCATGACTCCAGGCCCAATCCTCTATCCGCTGTACTACCCAGCTGACTGTTTCCAGATTCTCTCCTCTTTGATCCATCTTTCACATATCTGTCAAGCCATTCTGCTTAAGATGTAGGTATGATGATGTCACTCTCATGTTTCAAAACTTTCATTGCATTCCCACTGGCTACAAGCTAACATACTGTACCAACTCCTTAGCCTGCTATGCTAGACATTCTATAGTAAGACTCCCACATACCTTTTGACTCTATTTTATACTGTAATTTCCTTATTTCACACATTTTATGGTCCTGCTGAATTGTTCTCTAAATTCAATATGCCATCTCCCACATTCTTGCCTTCCCCTAAGGTTCTCTTGGTCCTGGAATGCCCTCCTTTCACATCTCTACTTTGGAGAATTCCCAACTCCAACCAGGGCTCAGCTCATGTGCTAAATCATTCATGAAACCGTATTTTGAAATCCTTAGTTACTAGAACTTCCTATCTCCTAAAATTTCTTTGTACTATACATAATTTGTGTACATGTTATAGTCTCTTGATCCCAATATATATCCTCTGTGAGGGCAGGAACAGCTTAATTTTCCTCTTTGCATCTTCAGTGCCTGGCACATTTTTCTTGCATGTAGTAGGTACTTAATAAATGCTTGTTAAATTGAATTGAACATGTCCAACTGACAGTGAGTTAATAATCTCCATAGAAAAGAGAGTAGATATTTTGGAAGAAAGATGTGATTATTACCATACCTTAGAAAACCTCCCCTTCCACACTTAATATTTTATTTTTTCCAATTACATGTAAATATAGTTTTCAACAGGCACTTTTATCAGATTTTTAGTTCCAAATTTTTTTCTCCCTCATTTTCCTATCCCCTTCCCAAGATGGCAAGCAATCTGATATAGACTTTACACGTACAATCATATTAAACATATTTTCATGTTGTGAAAGAAGTATCAGAACAAAAGGGAAAAACCATGAGAAAGAAAAAACGAACAAAAAAGAGAAAATAGTATTGTTCAAACTGCATTCAGACTCCATAGTTATTTCTCTGGATGTGAATAGCATTTTCCATCATGAGTCTTTTTGAATTGTCTTAGACCAGGGGTGGGGAACCTGCAGCCTCAGGCCACATGTGCCCCTCTAGGTCCTCAAGTGTGGCCCTTTGACTGAATCCAAACTTCACAGAACAAATCCCTACCCTTGTCTTAGATCATTGTATTGCTGAGAAAAGCTAAGTCTATCAAAGTTGATCATCACACAGTGTTGCTGTTACTATGTACAAGGTTCTCCTGGTTGCATTCACTTTACTCAGCATCAGTTCATATAAGTCTTTCCAGGTTTTCTTAAAGAATCTTTTTGAGGAGGAAATTGACAAATAGTTAAAAATAGTACATGATATAGTTTAAGAAATGGGCATTTTTCCCATGTCCCAATTTTTACATTATGTACTTTTCATTATCAGTTTTTCATCATGTAGTATTGTAATTGTTGTCTTTTTCTCAGACTCCAGATAATGTATAGCTATAAGACCCTGTCATTAATTCTAGTACACACCTGACTTTCTGGTTAGAATTTTAGGCTTAGAAGGGACCTTAGGTACCATAACTAAACCTTCAGAACATGCCTGAAGACGAATCCCACTATAGCATTTGGTAATCCTGCTTCTGCTAATGAAAGGGAAGCAGCCATTTCACATAGGAATAGCCCTCATTGTTATGAAGCTTTTCCTGAACTTAAGCCTAGATTTTCTTTTCCCACTAATTGACCCTTGTTTTGACTGATGGGACTTAAATGAGTAAGTAAATCTAGTACCTTTTCCACAGAATAATCCATTGAACATTTGGAGATGGATTTCATGCCCCCTTCAACTTTTTTCAAGTTGAGTCAGTTTCTTCAAATAATCTTCATAAGATATCATCTCAGAATTTTCACAATACTGGTCACCTTCTACTAGAAATTCTTCAGTTTATCAATACCTTTCCTAAAGTGAGGAACCTAAAAATGAACACAGTACTTCAACTGAGGCCTGATTAGGACCAGATAAGAAGGGTTATCACCTCTTTATTTCTTAAAGTTATGTCTCTCTTAATGTAGCACAGGGTTACGTTAGCTTTTTTTTTTTTTTGGCATCCATATGATTTGCCTGATATTGACTTCTCAAGCTGCTAAAATCCACAGATATTTCTCAGAAAACTAACCATGAATCCTCCACCTTGTACTTCTGAAGTTGATTTCTGAACCCAAATTTATGATTTCGCATGTAGCCCTCTTAAATTTCATCTTACTTGATTCAGACTAATATGTTAGCTTCTCAAGATCATTATGGATCTTGACTCCATTCATTGGGTTCACTGTCTCTCAGCTTTTTGTCACTGGGAAATTAAACATAATGTTTTTCCCATTATTGAAGTCGTTGTTAAAATTTTATGGAATCCAAGGCCAAACATCAATCTCCCTAGGTACCGCTTTACAAATTTAAATCAAACAGCGATGACTGTGACTATAGCCATTCCAGAAGTTCTAGAATCTCTATATATCTAATTGTATTATATTCTAGCCCTAATTTTTCCATATTTACCACAATAATAATATGAGTTACTTTATCACGTACTTTGCTAAAACTTTAGAAAATATCTAGGACCTATCACCAATCAAGTAGTTAAGTCTATCAAAAAAGGCAGTAAGATTAGTTTGACCCATTCTTGATGAATCCATGCAGGCTCTTGGTGATCACTGGCTCCTTTTTAAGATGTTCACTAACTATCCCTTTAATAACAATTCTATTATTTGCTTTTCTTTGCATATTGAAATGTTTCTTTGTGGGTGGTTGATAAGTTCACAATAAATAAGAAAATTAAAAATAATGACCTCCGTGATGAAATGGGACAGTACCTTATACTAGCTCTCTGAACTTGTTACTGGTAACTTTCAGGCTTATTCTACATTTAACCTGGAAGGTGAAAAGATGGAAAGCATTTCCCCCCCATTATCCTTCCCAACTTAGTTTCTCTAACAGTAACACCATCCCCTCTATCGATTCAGTTGTAATCCAACAAACACAAAATGCAGTTTAGGGATTTTAGCCTTGTGGTCTGGACCTGTGATTTCATCAGAGTAATCCCAGTGTGGAAATGCCCTCCAATGGGGGAGTACAATGTAGAGTCCATCCATGAGTAGAGATTAGCAATTTGTCCATAATTTATAGTCTTAGAGAGTTTCCTAGGGGCATTAAGAAGTTAAGTGATGTGCCCATGGACACACAGTTAGTATGGGTCAGAAGCAATGCTTTAACTAACGTGTCCTCACTTTAAGACCAATAATCTATTCGCTACATTATATGGCTTCTCCTTGTGACTTATGTAGGGTGATAATATTTACTAGCTTCAGTTAGCATTCTCTTCAGTAGTTTTAGCTCAGTGTCAGAACCCAATCAGGTTTTAGGTTATAGTCAAGTGGAGTTGTAATGTGTGCCAGGAAGAGGAAAACAAGAGATGCCTGGGAACTTTCAAATGAGATTGCTACAATTAAGATCCCTTAGTCTCAATTGTCTTTAACTATTTCATACCTCATATCCTTCATGACTACTTGCTGTCTGTTTTGTGGAAAAAAAACCCAAGGGTCACAATTTTAGAATATAGGTCAGATAAAAAGGTTTATTGTTATTACAAGTCATGGCAGGGAGAGGCTCACAGAGAAAGCTCTCATTAAGAATCATTTCCTATGGATATACATACATATACACATATTATATATATATATATATATATATATATATATGTATATATTATATATATATATGTGTGTGTGTGTGTATGTATGTATATCTATAGGAAATGGATATATATATACACATACATATACACATATATACACACAAACACATACACACATGTATACACGTATATACATATAAAATAAGACAAACTAGGGGCAGCTAGTTTGGATCTCAGACTGCTCATAGCTGTCTTTGGAAGAAAGACAGCACAGCCTTTTTCTTTCAAGGTAAGAATGGGGACTTGCTAATCTGCGTTGGTCTTAAGAACAGAGAAATGGTGTTCATCTCTGTGGTCAGTTTGCAAGGCTATTGAATGGAGATACAACCAAATACTAGCACTTGCTCATTTTAACCTGAAATGGAGGGTTGTTTAAAGAGAGAGAGAGAGACATTCATGTCAACAGAAGGGAAATAGAGAGTCTTTCACTGAGATTCCATATTCTGGATCTTGATCTATGCTCCAGACTTCCCCTTTTCCTATCCATCTCTCAGTTTTTGCATTTTGGACATCCTTGTTATTCCTCTCTTTACAGTTTGGCCTCTCTAGTTTGAAAGAACAGCTCCATAATACAATTATATAATTACAATTTTATGACTCAAGATCAGTTAATTCCATATTCTTACCCCATTCTTAAGGGTCTTTAGCTTCATTTGGACTCTTTCTTGTACCGGTGGAATTAGCTCTAATAGCCTAATAATTATTTTTCCTTTCTTCTACCGCAAAATCAGGAAAACTAGGGAGATTTTGTACTCAGTAAGGCACAAGGGCTTCCATTTATGGTTCTCTGCTGCTCTCACTGGGCCCTGCCTATATTGGATGCTATGGCCTCTCTTGAATCCCAAATTCCTTTGGGGAATGACACTATATTAAAATATCTTTCTTAGGTACTACTTATCTCAGTTCTTCTATTATATTTCCCTTAAACTGAGTCTTTGACCAATTTGTTCCACATCTTCCTTTCATTTTGACATTTTGTTCTTTTCCTTATAACCTTATCATTCTAATACCCTATTTCTTATTTGGACCTGGTACATATGGTGATTATGTTTCATCTCCTTCCTTCAATTTCACTCCTCTTTTCTTTCCTATGAGCCTTGCATTTATTTACCATCTGTCTACATCTGCCCTAGCTGGCACAAAGTCATTTTATTATGTTATAATAGCACCTTTATTATTACTTCTTACACTAAATTGGAAAATTTAGTTTGTAACTATAGGTGAGCTGTTTCACTTTTCAGAGATTCAGTTTCCCCCTCCACAAATTGGAAATAATAATAGATTCGCTCAGAGTTGTTCTAAGTCTAAATAAGGTACATTTAAATCACCTTGTAAGCTTTAAAATTCTACATAAATGCCAGTTACAATTGATGTAATACAATTCATTTCTAGTAGAATATAATTTTTTTGAAGACAGGAACCATGTTTCATTTTGTTGTTGTATCTCCAGCGTCTAGCACAGTGTTTTGTACATTGGACTTTATAAGTTTAAGATTTTGAACATAAGACCTTCTAGAGAGGGAAGATTTCTTCATTCGGCATGCTCCTTGGAGAAAGAAGACCATAGTACATTTAATTTCTGTTCAGTATCCTACTTGAAGAACAGGAGAGAGGTCTCTATTGGAATGCTTCAAAGGTCTGTGCTTGATCTTATGCCTTTTTAGTAATTATAATGATTACTTTGATAAAGGCATATGTGACACAAAAATGAAAGCAAGAGTCCACATATTATATAGCTGGGATTGGAAAAGATCTTGGTCTTGTCAAGGTAGAATTTTGGGCTAAAGTTAATAAGATGAAAATTAATAGGGATAAATGTAAACTTATCTTAAATGTAAAATCTTACAATGGGGTCAAGAAATCAATTTCACAAATATAATAAATGGAGGTATATAGGACAAGAGTTTGATAAAGATCTGGATGTTTTGCTGGAAATAATCTCAAAAGGAGTCAGTCAATGGAGTCATAAAGCTAACATGATCCTAGGCTGCACTAAGAGATGACTAGGAAAGGGATAGCTTCATTAATTCTGCCCTGGTTGGAACATATAATGTTCCTTTCTAGGTACCACATTTTAGAAAAGACATTAACCAGCTAAAGAGTGTCATTTAATTTTGATTTTTAGCCAGGATTACATAATTGGCTATTATGAATCATAATATCATTTTTTTCCCTCATCTTTCTTGGCCCCCAAGGTAATTTTAAGTAATTCATTTCAGGATTTTAAAATTTTTTTGCTGATTTCTTTTTTCAAAAGTATATTGGCAATCATGTGTCAATGGATATATCACATTGATATGGGTACTCCCTGTAATAGAGAATCTTGCAACTCATCAAAGCTTAGACATCTTATATAATTCTTGTACACTAATTTTCCTTAAAGGATTTACTTAATGATGAAAGGTCTTCCACTAAGTCTTTTAATGTTTTGTGAGTACCAGTGAAACACTGGGGCTTTCCATCTGTTATTCCCAGGCTTGTAGCCTACTTCCATCCACCACTGGCTTTCGGATGACCTGCAGTTTTGATTTTTGGCAGATTATGGTGTTGTGTAATTTACAGCCATGAAGAAGAATATTGGAGTGAAAAGATGGAGATTTGTGTGCGTATGTGAATGTGAGGAAGCAGCTTGAGGCTGACAAAAGTTCTGTCCAATTTCCAAAAGGCAATTCAGGCTTCCCTGTTCATTGGATTTAATTCTAGACCCCATTCATTTTTCCCTCTGCAGTGCCAATCCAAGATGTAACTATTGAGATATTAAATCAATGATCTATATATCCAACTGAATATCATCTGGATAGTAGATAGAAATTCTCCATTCTCTTGGGTTTTGCTTTGTGGATTGTTGGACCAATATTTTTTGAGGGGTAGAAAATCTTTTTTAGAAGTTCCTATAATATTCTGGGGCTTGATAAAATTAGTATGACATCCTTTGCAAGCAATAGTATCTGGAGAACTTTACCATTTATAGGGGACTTTCTTCCATTTGGATTCTGCATGGGAACTCCTCCATAACAAAGATGAATATTCTTGTTGAGCAAATATATTTTTAGAAACACTCTGACCCCTGAGCAGTTGCTTATATTTAGATAATGTCTTCTAGTCTCAGAGATTTGCATATATTACATTATACCAAAATTCAAAATGTCAGATTTAGAAACAGATAAAACAATATTTACCAAGAGGAAAATGAAGTCTTGACTAGATCAAAGAAAATATGTCAAGATGAATCCCCAAGCCAAAAATGATTGAATAGAAATTCTCTTTAAGCTTGGAAACCAATTTACCAGTTGAATTTTTAAAGGACCCCATTAGATGGCCATGGGTGAATTTGGCTGGCTTATATAGAAGGGATTTCCCCTCACCTCCCTTTAAAAAAAAACTTATGTAAAAAGAACTTTCAGAAAAGTTTCACATTCTGCTCTAAGAGTCTTACAGAATGACTGATGTGAACCTTGTTCTGACTCTAGATTACAGCTTTTTAAAATTTTCTCCGATAAGAATAAATCTATTTGAAAATTAACCCCATACAAGCTGAATCTTTAGCCAGGGGACAGCCCTCCCAGCAAGTTTGGATGAATTCTTGACTTCCTTTATCCAGGCTAGCCATTCCTTCTCATTGGTGTGAGTAATTCATGGCCCCCCCCCCCATAAATATTCTACAATGTATTCATTCCACGTGCTGTGGACCTTCATCAGAGTCACTCAACATTATATGGGTACTTGTGTATTAGTAATAAGGGCTAACATTTATATAGCACATGAGGACTTGAAAAGCACTTTTATATTGTCTCATTTGATCCTTATAACAACCCTGTGAGACAGGTGCTACTATTAATCTCATTTTACAGACAAGGAAATTATGGCTAAATGACAGAGGGGTTAAATGACTTGCTGAGGCTCTCGTTTCAATTAAGTATCTGAGACAGGATTCAAATTCAGGTCTTCCTTAGTTTATCACTCTATTATTATACAACGTCCATCCACTTTTGGTTGTTTTTGCTACATGACTAGCCAAACTCTCTTTCTTATTATATAACTCTGGATAATATATTTTATACCACTACTTGCCCATAAGTCATTATTATTAATATGTTGCATCTCACTAAATACCTACAAGGTATATTTCCATTGCTTTCTGGATCATCTAATGGCAGCTTAAGTTAATATAGACTGGAGGTGCTATGGTTATAGGTTCTTAGAATTCTTCTAAGAGTTTCTACTTACCTATAGCAAAACTTAGCAAAACTGCAAGTAAGAGCTTAATTACATCTGCCTTCTCCATTTATCTCTTGGGGTCCCTACAGTTTTTCCAAGTACTTTTTGGGCAATACATAACTCCATGAAAACAAGCAAACCCCAGAAAAAAATGAAAGTGATATGCTGAGACATAACTAACGATTTTTGGGCCCAGAACAAGAAGTACAAACAAGGGGAAATCCTGAGCCATGGATTGGGGTGGGGGAGTCATCTATGGCGATTATTCCAGATAATTAGCTGATAGACTCAATCATTTCTAAGTTTATGAAAGACTGAAAATACTTTCAGCTCCCTCTAAATTTTGGCACATAGGGACAACGCTCTGGATATCCCAGTCTAGTTGGAACTCTGGTAATATGCTTTTTAAAAAAAGCATTTAACCTGAAAAGACATGGCAAATGTAGACATCTATTTATGCCTTCACGTTATTTCTTATCTAAGTTAAATTATAAGAATCTAATAGCTTTTTATTAATAATTAATTTATTTATCTTTATTAATATCTTTGGCATGGTAAGTAGTTTCTGTTGTGTCAAAATACATTTCTACATTACCATTTTCCTTTGTGTATAGCTGGGAAGAAGACAATGAATAAAAAAGAATGATGTCACTTGGAAACAATTTTCAAGTGAAAAAAAGATATGGAGAAGAAATGTACTTATAAAGGTTTCACTAACAAAAACACTTTGTAGCTAACAAAAGGGCTGGTGATCCCAACAAGGTCATTTTTAATGGTCTGAAAATACTAAAGGGAAATGAAAGAACCGTATTTCTATTTAAGCAAAGCAAAACTTAAATGAATAAAGCAAGAGACATCTTTTTGGTTCAGGAAATCTAAATAAAGAACCCTAGCTAAGAACTGGACCTCATTCAGTGTCAATTTGCAGGAACCTTCTCTATATAACTAATATATGTGCATAGAACAAAAAGTGGAAGGGAGCTCTCATGTCAGTATGCAGAAAACTCTTGATTACACATGATAATGAAGAATAATGTTCTAGGGTCATAAAATATGACTTGGAAGGGACCTCAGCAGTCATCTAGTCCAATTTATATACCAAAGGAGTCCTCACTATAACACACCTCACAAATTGTGGTCCAATGTCTGCTTGAAGACCTCCAAGGAGGGAAGACCCTTCACAGCTCATTCTACTTTTGGAAAACTCTTAATTGGTAAGGAGTTTTCCTGATGTCAAACCTGAAGTTACCCTTTTTAAAGTACTACCTACTCCTGATTCAGCTATCTAGGACTAAATAAAATAAACTCAATATCTAACATTCCTCTTCTTCAAGTACCTGAAGAGAGCTATTACATTCCTCCCTCTCCTTCCCAGTCCTCTCTCCTCCAGGCTAACTATGCCTAGTTGTTGTTTTTTTATTTTCATTTTAGCCAAGGTTTCAATCTTTCCCCAAATAAAACATGTCATTAGAACTACTAATACAGGCTCTAATACTCCAAGGGCCCTGTGATCTCATTGCTGTGGGTAATCCCTACAACAGGTAGATTGCAGCCTACCTTGAAACTTTCATACATATTCTCCTATAAGTTCAACACAAAAAGTCTGGGAGATTTTGCATTCCCTTTATGTTCTGTGGATGCCAATGGAAAATGTATGTTATCTATCAGATATCCATTGTACTCACTATGCAACTGGACCATCCTTTTTTGTCTTTGATGGCATCTTTTTCACTATTTTTTCCATGCAATTCCTTGTTTGTGATGTGTTGAAGCTTGCTTGCACCTACCATGTACTTCTTTATAGCACTTTGGTGCTTCAAGTCTTTGAAAACTATAGTTTTCCATGACTTGAAGATTAACAACATCATTCAAAGAATACTGGTGTTAAAAAGATGGATTTTTGTTTTGAGAAGTTAGAGTCACTTAAAGAACCTGACATTTCTACTAGACATGGTCTACTCTTCCTTTTCCTTCTGTTCAACTCTAAGCCCATCTCATTGCCCATTCACAGTGTCCATCACACACACACACACACACACACACACACACACACACACACACACTTTACATATTAACATACACACAGCTGAACAAAAGTAATAGATGTCTGCTCATCCAATTGCATGTCATAGCTCAGACAATGAGCATTCTTAATCCCCTTAGAATTTCCTGTGTGGATAGTTGGACCAGAATTTTTTCAGTTACTGTGGATATGCTGTAGGAGGCTTTTCCATATTTCTGAACTTGATGAAATCAGTATAATACAAACAGAAGCATCAGAACGATGTCACCAGTTGTTTCAGGGGTTCTTCAACTTCTCTCCTGTGAACTTAAATGGGAAAAATTGTATTTTATTTCAATATAATTCGTTTCTTTGTAATCCTATATATTTTATTTTGTGAATTAAAAAAAAATAAACATTATCTGAGAAAGGGTCCATAGTCTTCACTAGATTGCTAAAGGGATCTGTGGCACAAAAAACCAAAACAAACAAAAAAACAAACAAAAAAAACCCAACTAAGAACCCCTGGTTTATAGCTTCTAGGAGTCTGGTCTGGATTTTGACTGTGATGTCATGAACATCTTTAGTAATCATATGTTCAGTGGATTTCTATCTTGCTTGATACAATCAGAGGCTTAGCTAACAAGTTCTAACCACATATCTATTTCCAGAATCCAGCCCATCTTCTAGCTTCTTTGTTACTGCTGATGGCTGATAGAGGAAGTCATATGACTGCACTGACTGGGTCTACTACAGATTTATTATAGGTAATCTCATCTAGGTCCTATAGCCACCTACAAAATCAAAGAGAGTCTCACCAAACATTTCACTGAAAAAAACTGAGGTTCTCCATTGCAAGCTCCTCACCCATCTTCAGAACTTTCCCTTTCAGTTGTCCCCTTGGCTTCCTTAATTTTCAACGTCTCCTTAGCTAACGGCGCCTTTTTTACAAACATACCCGTTTCTTACGAACACAGGGCTCTCACTCTTAGAAAAAATTTACTTAATCCTACCATCTTAAACTACTGTCCTATTATCTCTTTTCCCTTTCACAGCTAAACTCCTAGGAAAATCTATTTATACTCATTGTCTCCACTTCCTTACCTCCTATTCATTTCTCAGCCTTTGCAGACCTGCATCTGGCCTCATTAGCCAGCTGAAACTACTCTCTCCAAGTGATGTGTTGTCAGCAACTTGTTAATCACCCAAACCTATGGCCTTTGCTAAGCCTTGACACTCCCTGACCCTCCTGTAGTATTTGATACCATTGACCACCACCTAGTCTTAGTCTCCATTTTGGGTTCTCTCCTAGTTCCTGCCCTACCTGGATGGCTCCTCCTCCTCATTCTCCTGCTATGGAATATCACCTGTTTCATCCTGTGTGTGGATATACACCAGAATTCTGTCTGTGCTCTCTTCTCTTCTTCATCTAAACTCTGTCACTAGATGGTTTGCTCTCAGGAGTTCTACCACCATTATTAAGACAACTTGCAAGTCTTTACATGTAAACTCTGCCTCTCTTGAGCACCAGCCCTCATCACCAGATGTTTATTAGCTATCTACAGTTGGATGTTCCATAGTTATGAACAGAATGTTGGTCACTTGATGATGGCTTTTCTTTGATCACAGAAATTCATGAATATATTTTAAGACGTGCAAAATTTCTATCTACGTTTGTTGAGGAGGACCCAAATACTTGAAACATGGCAACTTTCATGTTTTGAAGTAAGATCGAAAAAGGTCCAGTGATTGACATTTATGAGAAGATGCATATAAATTCCCCAATTCCCAAACTATATAACCAGACCCAAGGTAATTGAAAATTTGCTATACTTTACACCTAGTGCTCCCAGGATTAATTAAATCTCCTAATGAGTCAGCCCTTATGCCCAAAGACCTTTATTCTTGCTCCACTATGTCCTTTTGTTCTTGATTGGTCATACAAAAACTGTTTTCCTTCATAATCATCAAGACTGAGGCATATGTCTGGTATCTCTTCAAAATAATTCCTTGATTCCCTGGAAATAGAACTGCCACATGTGCACCATTATTAGAAAACTTGCTTTTGAGGGACAAAAATAATTACTCTAAATTAATAATTACTCTCATGTGACTTGCAAAATGTTCATTTCACTATGTGCTTGCCCCAAATCTTGACACTCTTTATTTTTACCCTGATTGTTCTATTTTGATTCTTTTTTGGTTATGTCTTTATCATTACCTTCTGGTGTTCTCCCCAAAAAGTGATCATTTGATCATACCTTTGCTGAACAATTTCATTGGATGTTGATTCTACTCAACTACTTGTCATCAGTATAGCCACACCTTGATTCTTTCACCACTCAGGATGAATCATGGGAAAATATTTAGGGCTGGAAGAGAACTTAGAGGTCGTATAGTCCAGCTTCCCCTCTGATTTTATAGATGAAGAGACTGAGGGTTTGAGAGTCAAATGACATCACACCAATAAGGACGGAAGGAAGCAAACATTTGTTAAGCTCCTACTACATACCAGGCACTGTACTAAGCACTTTACAAAAAATCTCATTTGATTCTCATAACCACCCTAAGAGAGAGGTGCTCTTATTATCCCTATTTTGTCCAAGGTGACACAATTAGCAAGTTCCTGAGGCCAGATTTAAACTCTAGCTTTCCTGACTTCAGGTTCAGCCCTATATCCATTCTGCACTTAGCTGCCTTAACAAATATACATTTATTAAGCCCTTACTATGTGCCAAGTACTCTGCAAAGTGCTAGGGATATAAAGGCAAAAATAATCCTTGCCTTCAAGGAGCTCACATTCTAATGGGAGACACAATATGAAAACAACTAAGTATAACATAAGGGGCAGAGCTGGAATATGACCCTAGGTTGTCTGACTTAAAATGCTGTTTCCACTAACCTGAATCTGAGATCCTGAACTCTAAGATCTTTTTCTGACTGCAACTTCCATAATTATAGTCTTTTCCTTTTTCTAATTCTCATTGAACCTAAAGTTCACTTTCCTCCCTACCTCTAATAACTCTTTTTTACTTGTCTACTCTATCTGTCCTCTTAGAGTTTCATTTGTTTATCTAACTAGCCTGGGTCCCATGTAAGATGGTTAGATTTCAGTATCTTAGCAACCCAGGCTTTAGATCTGGAAGGTGCTTTGGAGATCATCTGTTCTAATCCCCTTATTTAACAAATAAGGAGACTGAAGTGCAGAAAGGATCAGTGACTCACCCTGGGTAATATGGGTAGTAGGTAGCAAAGCCAGGATTAGACCTTGGGGTCTTTTGCTTCATCATCTAAGACTTGTTTCTTTTTCCTGTTCTGGCTCATGTCCCATCAAACACCTTAGAATACTTTGTCCCCTTGATCTTTTGCCATTTCTAATTTGCCAAGCTACAGTTTTGTGTAAGCCCACCACATATTTTCTCTGTCACCCTTCTTAGGCTGCCAACCATAGATAGAGAAAGTCCATATTGATTGGGTCATCAGCATAATAATAATATTAATAATGATGATGATGATAGTAACTAGCATTCATATAGCATTTTAAGACTTTATTTACATGTTATTCCAATACATATTCATATTATTTAATCTCAGTTGGGTCTTTACCATTGACTAACAATCCTATTAGACTCTTATTGGCTGCTAACTGCATTCTTGAGGGAGGCCATTGTAAACCTTTCCCATTCTTCTTCATTTCCAAACTTGCCTTAGCATCCCTTACTATTTCTCAACTAGAAAGAGTTAAAGCTCTTTTCTTTTTGGGTATTAGTTGCTTTGTTTCCTAGGCATTTGGTCCTCTATAAACATTTAACATTTTCTTTTTTTCCATCTTTCTTCAACATCAGCCACTTCCAATTTGTTCCCCAAACCAAGCTATTCCCACCTATTACTCTTTGTAATCTCTATGTCTTGTTAACAACTTGAAGACACAAGAACAGTTATGTTATATGTTGGGTAGATAAAACTAGGATTTTAAAATGTACTAAATGCTTATTACACTGTATTTCAGGGAAGTTCCTATCATTCAAGCAACTCTTTAGTTTGGCTAATAGGGGGAAAAAAATCTACCAATAGCATTCTTTTCTTTCCCTTTTCCTCCATTGACTAGCACCTATCACTGAGACTTCACTTGCTGCCTGCCTGCTTTGACCTAATAAGAATATTCTACAAGTATTTCATGAACTGTGTCAGCAAGTGGGTCAACTACAACATCTTGGAGCCTTTGCACTAGTCCTGAAATACATTCCTTCCTTAACTCCACCTCATGGAGTATCCTTCCTTTAAGATACAACTGAGGCTCCATATTTTCCATGAAGCCCTTCTCAATGCTCCTGTTAGTGTAGATCCTTCCCAAACTTCCAAATATCTATTGTATATGTTTATATTTATTAACTTTCTTTTTATGCTGTGCATATTTTTATGTGTTCAAATATAAGCTTATTGTGAATAAGGAGTGGTCTGGACATCAACCAGAGTTTGGGTGGAAATCAAGCTGAGAGTACCAGGATACTGACAGCAGATAACTGACTTGGGAGTGGTCTAATGGAAGGCTTCAAGGTGAGTTATGGGATTGTTGGTGTGCCATATAGAGGAAGCACACCTTTTGAGCTATATCACCATAGCCTTATCCGAAGGGGAAAAGTATGCTTCTATTATTGCTGCTCCATTTTGGCACTCTGGGTCAACAACTCATTTTCCCTCTGCTAGCTATGGGTATGCTTGCCTATGGGTGTTTGGATTAAATACTGATCATCCTAATGCTAACTGTATCTCCAGAAAAAGGCAAATGAATGAGTTTGAAGTAGTTAAGAGGGTTTCTTCAGCTGCTGCTGCTGAGACACACATACACCAATATAGAGCCAGATACAAAGACTTTGTTTTACTATAGGCCTATGCAAATATATCTTTTTCAGCCCCTAATAAAAAACTTTGGAAATTCGTCCTTTAGGTCCACTAATTAGGTAATGAAACTATTGATGGTGGGGGATGGTGGCAGGGGTGATGATTTAGAGATATTGATATTGAATACAGTTGTTTTTAACTTGGGATGTTGGTGAGACGTTTAGCAGATAATTAGAAATAGGAAGATCAAATGATAACTTATGTACAAGAATGTGCAAATCTTAAAGTACTATATAACTAGTAGTTACAAGACTAGAAAAAGACTAAGAGGTCGGGGCATAGATTTCGGAATTATGTAAGAGAAAAAGTTCTATAAATGAGCATAGAGAGAGATGAGCAAAGGACATAAACTTGAGTCTTGAAGGAATTCCAGTTATAAATGATGGCCACATCATGGTGGCAGATATCCATTGATAAAACCATAGGTTTATAGATTTAGAGCTGAAAGAAACTTCCGAGGTTACTCAGTACTTACCAGTATCTGCCAGAGTCCTTCCTCCTCTCCCTTCAGAGTTAGACTGGTATTCCTCTTAATGGCTATTAAGGCCTGAGAATTGTTAGACTGGGGGCTAAGGCTTAAACTCTACTTTCCTTGCTCCCAACTTCTGGGTAGCCTTGGGCCTATTGACAGAGGCTTCCTGCCAGAGATGTACAGGTAAATGGCTCTCCAGGGGGAAATATATATATATATATATATATATATATGTATTTGTATGTATGTGTGTATGTATATATACACATATGTGTGTATATATGTATATGTGTGTGTGTATATGTATATATATGTGTGTGTGTGTGTGTATATATATGTATATAGAGATATAAAATTCCCAATATACTTTTAAGTTGAGTCTTAATTATGTACATTTTCATCACTTTCTTATGTCTAAACAATCAGCAAAGCAATAAATCAAGCCTTGATTCATAGCATTGGGGAAGCTAGGTGGCACATTGGATAGAGTGCTGGGCCTGGAGTCAGGAGGACCTGAATTTAAATCTGGCCTCATACATTTATTGTCTGTGTGACCTTGGGCAAGTCACTTAACTCTGTTTGCCTCAGTTTCCTCATCTGCAAAATGAACTAGAAGGAAATGGCAAACCACTCCAGTATCTTTGCCAAGAAAACCCCAAATAGGATAACTAGAAGAATGGTTGTTAGGGCATTGTACATAGTAGGTGCTCAACAGATGTTGAACAAATGGACAAATAGTCCAGAAGATGTTGAACAAATTAACAAACAGCTCAGAAGATAACCAAAGAAGGCCAGGAAGAAGGAGGCCATTGTATTGGAAAGTTATCAGGAAAAAGTTTATATCATGGCAATCAGAGAAATCAGATTTTTGGGGGGTGGAAATGAATGGAGGAGAAAAGGAAATGAATGGTGAAAAAATGGAGGCCACAATTAGGGAATTTCATAATAGTCTGAGTGGTAATTTGCATCGTGGATTGTCAAGAAGTGCCTTGGACCCCAAGACCTATGTTCATGTACTGCTTCTAATAATATACTTGCCTTTCGGTCAAATCACTTAACCTTTCAATGCCTGTAAGCAATTCTGTGAGACGATGGTTCTTAAAATGTAGTCTGGGGAGTCCTGGGGGTCCCTGAAAAGTTTCAAAAGTATCTGTGAGTTAAAAAATATTTTTATAATGATATTAAGATGTTTTAATTTCTAAAGTGGTAGGTATAGTTCTTTGAGGGGTCTTTCTGAGAACAAAAAGTTTGAGAACCAGTACTTCAAGTATTATTCCAAGTAACAGATGAATCATTTATCTGCATCCATGGAGGAACTTTCCATATTGGAAGTTCCCACCACACTGATGAAGTTACAAGTCTAGACTCCAATAGAACACATTGCTGTTGACAAAGCATTTTCTTCATAGCAGCCCTACAACACTTATTTGGAGGCAATAGGAAGCCCATAGGGTAAATAAATACTGTACCAAACCAAATGTTATGTATCCATTTAAATGTATATAGTACCAAATGAGTAAGAGCTCATCACTTAGGACTATTTCATAACTCCCAATGTTAGCAGCAATCTAAAAGCCATAGTCCTTGTCTCTTCAGGAAGCTTTCTTTGGAATTATTAAATCAAAATAATCTATTAACATTTTGCTTGCATGGGCTTCATTGTCCCTCTGTTTTCACCTTTTTGTTTTAATTTTGGGCATGAAAGTTGCCGTGCCTAAATTCTAAACTCTATTATTATTCCCAGAAATCATCCAGCAGAGTAACCAGAATCCTGATGCTATCTAGAGGGAGTACAGTTTTAGTAGAAATTAAAGTAAACTAGGGCAGTGGATTCAGTTATTTTGCTTCTCAGTGAGGTTACAAAGCAGAGCTATGTGTCCTACTAAGAGCCAGCTTTGCTATCAAGGGAGGGCTATTTTTAGCAAACTCTCTTTTAATTGCTTTGATAGATCTCCACAAATAGAGAAACTTGGGCTTATTTGAAACTCTCATTTTTCACAGGTTCTTGTGCTTTCTGTAATGAGTTGATTTTACTTAAGAAAATAAAGCACACTGAAAAAAATGCTGCTAAATGTTTAACTGCTATGACTATCAGAGTTTTAAGATTGCCTTTGCAAAGTGAAAGATAAATGGAAATAATTTCATAAGATGAATGCATTTTCACTTCCCACTTTACCTTAAGTCTAGGAGGGCAGCAGTTATCTCTTCTTTATATTTTTAATACCCTTAGGAATGATAAACATATGTTGTGGATAAAGTAGATGAATGAATACATATTTCTTTCTGACAATAATAATAATAACAATAATAGCTATTACTATTTTAGTGTATGTGGCATACCACAGAGAGACATTATAGTATAGTGGGAAGAGTATTGGACTTGGAATCAGAGAAGCTAGAATCTTGTATGTATTGCTTTGTGACCTTGGACACATTGTTTTGCCCCTTTAAGCTTCAGTTTTCTTGTTGGTAAAGGGTTGGATTAGGCGATTTCTAATTCAATTCAATAAACATGCAAAAGCACTTATATGTAGGGCATTGTGTAAGTGCATGAATGAATGAATGAATGAATGAAAAAACACTTATTAAATATTTACTGTGTACTAAGTACTAGGGAATCAAGACTGTCCATGTCCTCAAGGAGTTTACATTTTAGTGTGTGTGTGGGAACAACACCTATAGGGAGTAGTGCCCAGGGATAAGCATTTTGGTTTGGAAAGTTACAGGAATAGTGAATGGAACCTTAGGGGAGTACATTGATACACTCCTTCCAGTAGCAATTACACTGTTATTTTGAGTGTGCTTCCAAGACTAGAATGGGGGGAAAAGGGATTGGAAACTGGCACAAAATGGATAGGATTTAAAGGGAAGTACGGCTGTGACCACCTAGATATATAAGGCCATACAAGGTAGTCACCAATCAGTATAGTGAGTTGGAGTAAAGAAGATAGTGGTAAACACTGAAGAGGTTGCAGAGGTTGAAAACAAAAGAGGTTACATGCTACTGGAGGAGCATATGTTCAACATTTATTAATTTGATACCCTCACCCCTAAGCCATTGATTCTCATGAATATGTATATTCTTGACCCTTGAGAAAACAATTTCAGTAGATTGATGGAGGTCAATGTCAGATTACAAGGAATTGAGGAAAGAGTGGTTAGTTAGGAAGTAATTTTTTTAGGCATAGACTGCTTTATCACGAAATTTAGTAGTGAAGGGGAGAAGAAAGATAGGATACTACTTAGAGTAGAAGGGTCAAGATAAGACTTCAAGGAAAAGGGAATTATGGAGGTATTTAACATTGCTGATGAAATGATCCAGTTTAGTTCGAATATCTTCTGCAACAGTTTACTATACTAAAAGTAAAGCAGTTTCATTGTTAGGCTTTCTGATTACTAACGTGTTCCTACTATTAGACTGAATTTATAACTCTCACCCATTGGCCCTAGTTCTGTCCCTCAGTAGCCATGTAGAAAAAATAAAAGTTTTTCTTTACATCAAGCCTAAAATTTTTTCCTGCAATATCCACCTAGTTCCTAGTTCTGTCTTCTGGGGACAAGCAGACCAAGATTAATCCCTCTTCTACATGACAATTCTTCTTGGTCTTAAAGACAATTATCCCATTTCCCCCTAGGTCTTCTCTTGTACAAGCCAAAGAATCTCTAGTTTCTTGCAGAAGTCTTCATGTGGCATGAGATAGAGGCCCTTCCTTCATCATCCTGGTTGCCTTCCTTTGGATGCCTCTGGTTCATCAATATCCTCCCCAAAATGTGCTGCCCAGCACTGAATATGATACTCCAGATGTGATCTGTTGACTCATATTGAGCTTTCAATACACTAAAAAAAATTCAATATATTATATAAAATGGTGTTCCTTCCATCTGGGTCTTGTGATTTTTTTTAACTCAAGCCTAAGAATTTACATTAGTTGCTATTAAATTTCATCTAGCTTGATTTCAAGATCTTTTTGAATTCTGAGTCATTTGGTGTGTTCATTTTCCCTTTGGGCTTTTATTAATCTGATAAGCATGCCAATTATAACTTTATGTAAATTATTGATGACAATGTTAAATAGTACCTGGTTAGGCATAGATATTTGGAGCTCTTAAGCTGACAGGGAATCATAAATGACCAACTACAACTGGGTCCACCCTTTTAACCAGCTCTGAATCCACCTCTTATATGATCCTCTAGCCCATATTTCCTCATCTTTCCTGCAAGAATAACATCAATCAATGCACATTCATTGTGTCACAAGTACTTGTGCAAGATTTAGGTCTTGAAGAGATTCTAATGATCAACGAGTCCTCAGTTTCCTTATTTTACAGATGAAAAAACTGAGACCAAGGGAGGAGGAGTGACTTGTCTAAGCTCACACGATTCCCTGACCAGGGAGCAGCTCAGGATGGAAAGCACATGGGAAGGGATCCAGGAAGTAGAGTTTTGGCTTTCTCAGCTTCTCTGACTCTGCCCCTGTGAAATTCAGCAAAGAGCCCAGGAAAGATAAAAAGGGAGAGCCACAGGGATTGGTTACACAGCAGAAAGAGGACTGTCAGGCACCAAACCAGCTCTTACCACATTTGGCTGAACAAGATGGTAGACTAATGATTCAGCAGGACAGTGAAAGGGGACCAGATTTGGTTCAGCTTTGAGAAGTTCATGCAGGACAATTACTACTTGGGAGACTAAAATCTCAGCCCACATTGCACCATTTATAAGGTGTGGGTGGGTTGGTGAGGAAGGGCCTGGAATGTAACCTGGAGCTCTCTTTGGTATTGAGCTTGACCTAGTATAGGAGAGAGAAAGAGAAAGAGAGAGAGAGAGAGAGAGAGGAGAGAGAGAGAGAGAGAGAGAGAGAGAGAGAGAGAGAGAGAGAGAGAGAGAGAGGAGAGAAATTGGTAATATGGATATATGGAGTAGAGGTGTGAAGTGCTGTCTTTGGCTCTTTGATCTTACTTTTGCTGTTGAGATGTGATAAGTAAAGGACTAAGGTTTGAAATCTGGGTTAAGTATGGGCTACTGCTCCGCTATCATGTAACTCCTGCCTTATGATCTAAGCCTTGACTCTTCTTCATGGTACAGTCTCTTTACCCGGAAAACTGCTTTCCTTGGTTGTCAGGTTCCAGATGTCAGTAGTGAATATCAATAAAGGAGAAAACAAAAGAAAAGAGAAACCTCCTCCCCTGCCCTTCTCTCCCCCCTCCCAAAAACAATAAAAGAAAATGAAGCAATTCCTGTTCTCAAGGAGTTTACATTCTCAGTTGAGACAAGACTTGATTATATGAATACATACAGAATAAATACAAGATAAATAAAAATAGTTTAGTTAAAGATGGCATTAATAAGTGAGGTATCAAAAAAAGTGTCTTTTAGGAAGTAGTCTTGAATCCCTTGAAGCAAAGGACTTTATGAAATAGAGGTAAGAAAGGAGCGAATACCAGGCATAGGGTCTATGCAAAGGCATAGAAGTAGAAGTTTGAGTTATTTGTCAGGAGCAGAGAGGAGGTCATTTTGGTTGTACTCATGGGAAGGGGACTAATGTATAATGAGTCTTGAAAGATAGGTTGGTGCCAGCTAGTGAAGGGCTTTAATAGCCACACAGTATTGTATTTTAATCAAAAAGCAGTGGGGAGTCAGTGGAGCTTATTGAATTTGAAAGTGACATGATCAGATCTGCCCTGAAAGAAAATCCATTTGGCAGCAGTGTGAAGGATAGATTGGAATGAGTAGAGACCTGAGGCAGGGGAACTAGTAGTGTAGGAGACTTTATTAACTCAGTTGCCAAAATCTAGGTTAACTAGATCTATAGGATTTCTCTGATTTATCAATCTAGTAAGTCCTTTAAAGAAGGACATAAAGTTGATTTGGAATATCCTATTCTTAATTAAGTCATGCTGTATTTCTGTAGTCAATATTTCCTTTTCTAGACATTTACTAGCCATTCTTTTCACAATACATTCTAATACATTTCCCCCCAGAAATCAAAAGACAAACTCAATGGCCTACATTCCACAGCTTGTGAATTTCATTCTCCCCCTCTCCACCTCCCCCTCTCCCCCTCTCCCCCTCCCCTCCCCCTCTCCCCTCCCCCTCCCCCTCTCCCTCTCCCTTTCTTTCTCTCCCATTTGGACATTTGATTTCTTCAACCCTGTATTGTCTCTCTCATTCTCCTAGACAGATCTTTCAAATATCACTGACTGTGGTCATATCTGGTACTTCTTGGGGTATCTAGGATATATACTTCAGTCTGGGCCTAAGTAACTTGAAAATACCAAGGGTAGCTAGCTCTTTTCTTAGTATTTCCTGACTTATATTAGATAACAACTTTTATCTGCTATTTTGTTCTGTCTTTTCTAGTCCAAATGCCATTACTGTTGGCAGAGAAAAAAGAAGGAAAAAAGAAGTTGAGGATCGCTGTCTTCCTTTGTCATGAATTGTCACTGGTATATACATCCCAAGCAATGGTTCTCTTATCTTCTAACCTCCTCTTGTCTCCAATATAGAAAACAAAACAAAACAAAAGCCTACCTCTTTGTGCCAATCTTAGATGCTTTTGTCAGCCTCTTCTCATTCTGAGTTTTAGCACTCCTAAAACCATTTTTATAGCATGATGCAATGATTTTCTATTCATCTTTGATTACCTAACCTTGCTTCCATTTTCTGTACATGAATTTTAAAGAACAGCTAAGTTGGTAGCAAAATTCCTGTGTGGTCACATCAGGCTTTTAAAGGCAAATCTTTCTTTTCTTCCCAATGGAATTTGTTTTGTTTTTCTAGAATTTCAATCTTGAAAGCTCCATGTATTCAGGGGCCTGGATGCCGTATGGAATTTTAATCCATGGGAGTCTCTGAATTTTTTCAAGTCTACTTACCCCAAATTGAGAATATATATCAGATAATTCTGGTTTTCTCTGCTCTATCACAAATTCTCAAATGGAGTGACCACTTCTTTTAAAGATTCCCCTAATATTCACTCTAACAACTAGTTTTTTTAAATTGAAATACATTAGACCCAGATTAGAATTTCCTTTTACTGGTTCCCCCACTTATTTAAGGCTGCCTTATTATTATCAATATTCCTTTTAGCATAGAAATTTCACAATACTAAACAATATATACTGACTGCTTCAGAGCATAGTGGAGCTATTATTTCTTTGATCTGGATTGTATATCTTTATTAATAGAGCCTAAAATAAGTTAGTTCTTTTAGTTGTTGCTTTACTTTTTTAAATTGATGTGAATTTACTTTATATTTTTCAGCTTTTCTGAAGTTATCAATTATTTCAATTAATTTTGATTGTTGAGGGTTCTCTGGACATACCAACACATCATCTGCAAAAGGTAATAGTAGGTGCTTTATATTTAACCATATTAAATTTTAATGTTAAGTTCTGTTGATTTAACCTTTGTAACATCTCTCAAGTGCACCTGCTTCTTTCCTCTAAAACTACCACCACTTTGACGCAAGATTCATCATCTTATGCCTGGACTATTGCAATAACCTGCTAGTTCATCTCCTTGCCTCATCTCTTCCCACTCCAATTCATCATCCACTCAACTATCAAACTGATTTTTTTTTTTTGGTTAGGCAATGGGGTTAAGTGACTTGCCCAGGGTCACACAGCTAGTTAAGTGTTATGTGTCCGAAGCTAGATTTGAACTCAGGTCCTCCTGAATCCAGGGCTGGTGCTCTATCCACTGTGCCACCTACCAAATTGATCTTCTTAAAACTCAGATGTGACCATGTCACTCCCCCCTGTTCCATTCAATAAACTCCAGTGTCTCCCTGACACTCCAGGATCATATATAAAATCACCAGTTTGACATTCAAACCCCTTCACAACCTGGCCTCCTCCTACCTTTTCAGTCTTAAACTTTATTTAATCCCACATACTCTGCAAACCAGTGACACTGGCCTCCTTGCCACTCCACACACAAAGCACTCTATCTCCCAACTCTGGGCATTTTTATTTGTTGCCTTCTCTGTCTAGAATTCTTCCCTTCTAATCTTCACCTTCAGGCTTCACTGGCTTCCTTCAAGTCCCAGCTAAAATCTTATCTTCTTCCAGATGTCTTTCTTATTCTTTCTCAATTCTAGTACCTTTTCTCTGCTCATTATCTCCAGTTTATCCAATACATATCTTCTCTGTACATACTTGTTTTCAGGTCTCCCCCAACATACTGTGAGCTCCTTGAAAACAAGGAAAGTTTTATCCCTTTTTTGTAAGCATAGAGCTTAGCACAATGCCTGGCACATGGTAAATATTTAGCATGGTTATTGACTCACTGTTAGTTTTGACTCACTTTTCCTAGTTGTCAAGATTTCTTTAAAGTTTGACTATGTTGTTGAAAATAGTATCTATTCATCCCAGCTTTCTTTAATTTGCACATATGATAAGATTGGCTTCTATGTTTTCATTCAAATAAAATTAAATACCTGATTTTTAAAGTACTTACCATGTTCAGAACTCCAGCTCACTGATAACAATGTTGATTAGTACTGGGCAAAAAATACAGCTTTACAATAAGTCACTAGGACTGGAATTCTTAACCTGGAATCTCTGAACTTGTTTCTTAATTTTTTTTTTTAGTAACTATGTTGTTGCAGCCTTTTGACTGAGTCCAAGTTTTACAGAACAAGTCTTTTTATTAAGGGAATTTGTTCTGTGAAGTTTGGGTTCGGTCAGGCTGCACTTTAGAACCTAGAAGGCCACATGTAGCCTCAAGGCTGCAGGTTCCCCACTCTTGGACTAGACATTTTCTCTTATCCCTATGACCTCTCAAACCTCTCCAAAACAGAAATTATTCGACAAAGATAAAGCAACTTCAGCTGTCTCTATCATCTAGGACACCCAGAATCCAAGAACTGATATTCACTGACTGAGCTCACTCAGAAACTTCTCCCCCAACCGATCACACTACTGGCTGGCTATAAGACTATGCTAGGAGAACTAAGGACATGAAACAGGCTTACATCAAAACCACATCCTTGTCCCTCCTCCATCTTTCTAGTGCTGTGCAGAGTTTGAGGTGAGGTTGCTACCCTATAGCACCAGCCCTGCAAAGTCCTAAACTGCCTTAACATACAGTTCCAAAAGGGAAATATCTGAGTGAAAAGAAGGTGTAGACAGCAACACAGTAGGGACAGGAGACTTCAGTTTCAGTCTATCAGTTTTGAATAAGCTTACAGAAAGATAAATTGAACAAATTGCTGGAGAAACTATAGTTAAAAGATTTATGGAATCTTCTAAATGGGAGTGCAAAAAATTGTGCATATTTCTTAGCACTTCATGGAACTTTTGCAAAAAAATGACCATGTACTAAGACACAAAGATATTGCAAACAAATGTAAAAAGGCAAAAATAATTAATATATCCTTTATAGACCATAATGTAATAAAAATAGTAATTGGTTCAGGGGCCACAAACAAAAGATACAGACCCCAATGGAAAATTGACAATGAAATCTTAGAGTGAGTCAAAGAACAAATCATTGAAAGAATTATTAACTATGTAAAAGAAAATAATGATAAAATGAACCATAAAAATAACAAAATTAAAAAAAAATTTCTGGGCTGCAACAAAAGCAGTCCTGGAGAGGAGGAGGAATTATATCCTTACAAACATATATTAGTAAAATAGAAAAAGAGAGGATTAATGAACTGAATATGCATTTAAATTTAGAAATCTAACAAATAAAAAACCTAAAACATATACAAAAGAGAAGATATTAAAAAGTAGAAGAGAAATAAATGAATTAAAAAACCTGAAAAGGATAAATAAAACTAAAAGCTAATTTTTTGAAAAGACTAATAAAATTGGTAAGCCCTTGGCTAATCTGGTTAAAAAGAAGAGAACAGAAAATAAAATCAATAAAATAGCAAATGAGCAAGGTGAAATCACAACAACACCAGAAGAAATAAAAAGAATAATCAGAACATATTGGGCACAATTTTATGCTAACAAAACTGGGTCACAAAAGAAATAAGGGAATACCTTCAAAAATATAAAAAAATAGAAACTACAAAGAACAGATAGAGATCTGAAGTAATTCAATCTCAGAAAAGGAAATAGATCTAGCTCTAAAGAATCATCAAAGAAAAAAAACTCCTGGCCATGACGGATTCATAAGAGAATTCCATTAAATTTTTAAAGAATAATTAATGCCCCCAGTTTCCAAATTATTCTAAAAAAAATTTAAAAAAGAAAACAATCTAATAGAATCCTTTTATCAGACAAATATAGTTCTAATACCTAAACCAGGGAAAGATTAACACAAAGAAAGAAAACGCTAGACCAACATCATCAATGAACATTGACTGAACAATTTTAAATAAAATCTCATCAGACTACAGTGATTTATTCAAGGAACCATTCATTATGAACAAGTGGGATTTATACTAGGGATACAAGGATGATTCAACTTTAGGAAAATTGACAATATAATCATATTAAAAACCAAAACATCCAAACCACATCTCAATAGATGCAGAAAAGGCTTTTGATAAAACACAGTATTCTTTTATAGTAAAAGCTCTACTATGTGTAGTACATAATAGAACTTCTTATTATTTTAATATCATAAAAAGCAGCTACCTAAAACCAAAAACAAATATCATATACAATGAATACACAATAGAAACTTTTCTAATAAATGCAAGACTGAAAGAAGGATGCCCATTCTACCTACTATTTGTTATAGTTCTGGAAATGCTAGCAACAACAATAGGATAAGTGAAATAAATTAAAGGAATTAAGATAGGTAAAAAGGAGACAAAACTGTCCCTATTTGCTGATGATATAATAGTTTACTTGGAGAATCCTTGGGAATAACTAAAGATGCTAATTGAAATAATAATATCAGTAAAGTTTTGTAGGCCAAAAAAGATATCCTCAAGGAAGATGAGAAGAAACCTAAGAGATTATAACAGAAAGGGAAATTCCATTTTAAAAAATCCATAAAATATCTGGAGATGGGCTAACCAAAGCCACACAAAAGACTTGTATTGCTTCAATTACAAAATGATCCTTAAAGAAATAAATAACAACTTAAATTGATGGGTACCAGAGTGGTTTGTCATTTCTTTTTCAAACTCATTTTATCAATAAGTAAATTAAGGCAAACAGGGCTAAGTGCCTGGCCCAGGATCACACAGATTGTGAGTGTCTGAAGCCATATTTGAACTCAAGAAGTTGAGTCTTCCTGACTCTAGGCCTGGCATACTATTCACTGCACGACCCAGCTGGACTTTCCAAATGGATACTTAACCTTAATGTTAAAAATCATACTGTAAGAAATTAGATGAGAAACAGGTCATCTACCTTCCATAGTTGTGTTGTGAGCTGTATTCTTAACCAAACAAGAGATAGAGGCAACTACAAAAGATAAAATAGATAACTTTTATTACTTGAAAGTGCAGACTTCTGCACAGACAAAATTAATGCACCTAAGATAAGAAGAGAAATGATTGAATGGGAAAATTTTTTAAAATCAAATTTCTGTAATTAGAATTTGGTATCCAAAATAATATGTTATGTATACACACACACCTATATACAAATATATGACCAAAAGCCATTGCCCAACAGATAAATGGTCAAAGGACAGGAACAAACAGTTCTCAAAAGAATTGCAAAGTATTCACAAATATATAAAAGAAGGCTCAAAATCATTAATAATAAGAGACACACAAATCAAAATGTCCCTGAGGTTTTACCTTGCATCCTGCAAATACATAAAAATAATGAAAATTGGCAAAAGTCAATATTGTAAGGATTGTGGAATAATAGGCGCCCTATTACATTGTTGGAGAAACTGTGAAGGACTACAACCATTTTAGAAAATTATTTGTAATTATGAAAAAAAATGGCTAAAATGTCCATGCCCTTTGAAGTAGAGATTCCATCATTGTGCTTTATACTTCAAAGGAGTCATCAATAAGAAGAAAATTCCCATATACTCCAAAGTACATGTAGTAGCATTTAAAAAAATGATAGCTAAGAATTGGAGACAAAGTAGATTCCCAGTATTTGAGTAATAGCTAAACAAATTGTGGTACATAGATATAATGGCATGTTAAAGTGCTATAAGAAATGATGAGTGTGATGAATATGGAGAAGCATGGAAAGATCTATATGAACTGATGCAAAGTGACATATAAGTATAACCAAGAAAACAATATATACAGTAGATGCAACAATGTATATCTAAAGAACAGCCACATACCAAAAAGTAAAAAATAAATGTGACAAAATGATACAGATCAAGCAGAAATGGAATGAAGAGATACGAAAAGACACCTCCAACCAAGCCCTTCATGGAAGTGGGAGATCCATGGGTATTATTCAATGCACTTGTTTTCTGACTTTTTTAATGTATTAATCAGCTGTGCTGATATTTTTTTTCCTCTCTAAAACAATATATGGGATGGCTTTCTGAGAAGGGGAGAGGAAAATACTTGGACTATCTATGATGATGTAAGAAACAGAATGTGTCACTGAAAACTTATTTTTCTTAAAAAAGTATCATGTTTAATCAAGATA
Organism: Phascolarctos cinereus; assembly: GCF_003287225.1. Classification (NCBI taxonomy): domain Eukaryota; kingdom Metazoa; phylum Chordata; class Mammalia; order Diprotodontia; family Phascolarctidae; genus Phascolarctos; species Phascolarctos cinereus. The sequence continues at coordinate 581,272,312 of NW_027555847.1, forward strand.
CATTTTGTGTATAATAGTCTTCCAATCCCAACGCCTAGTAACACCATCAGAAAATGAAATGAGATTATTTTGACCATGATTCATTTTTAGTAATCCTTTGCTCAGAGTCATCAGAACAAAATTGTCAAATTTTGTACCTATTAGCGAGATAATTGTTTTTATCATGCTGAGGTACTGTGACAGAAATTCAGTTAATCTACAATTGCCCTAAATAATAGAATCTGCATTTGGACAAGGCTAATTGGCCATTCAAAGATAGACAAGCCTATGTATAAGGGGACAGATTACACATATGGGCCTGGCACATATCTGTTTTTTCCTTCTTTGAATAGAAGGCAAACTTTCATGATTCCACTGAGAGTCACAAAATCTTCCAAAGTAGCATGCCTCCAAGAGATTCAGTGGCTTACAAGAGATGATACTAATAGAAAAAGAGAGAAAGAACTTGACTGCCTCCTTTATTCCTCCTTTTGAGTCCTGGAAAGTTTATTTTACTCCTCAGATTACTGATCTTAATTTTCTCTGGAACAATTTGACCTTGGTCCTAATGCAATAGTTTTAAGAGGACTGGGGGAAAGAAGGTGACAGTATCTGTCAAAATGGTAGAAGAATAAAATTCTTTCATCAATATAATCTGTAGTCCCATCAATAGGCTTTGTATATATATATTTTTGTTATTGATGGACTATACACTTTACATGTAAGAAATTACATGTAAGTAATTTCATTGATTTATTCCCAAAGCAGTAGTATCTATCTCAGAGAAAAGAACCCAAATTTCTAAACTCTTAGGGTACTCAGTTAATTTATTTGGATAGCATAGGATATGTTAAATGTGAGAAATTGTTGAAGAATATAGCCTTTACTCTGTCCCAATTTTAATTTTACTTCAAGAGATTTCATTATTTTTTAAATATAATTCAAGAATTGTGAACTTTTAACTTTGGGTTCCCTTTTTTCTCTTTATCTTGGAAGAGGCTGTTGCCAAATTTTTATTATAGTGTTCAACATTGAAAGTAGATCTCTATTGTATAGGTCTCTTTTCACAAACTACTAAAATTATGAAATTTAAAACTCTGAGTTCACAGTTTCAGGTAAAAGATGTTTTTTAGTTGAGAAAAATCTTCTCATCTTTCAGACATAAAAACAGAACAAAATAATTTCTCATTAAAAAAAGAATTTTTAATCTTTGGGGATTATGGGATTTAAAATTAGTTGATGTTTAAAATAAGAAATTATTAGTTTGGGAAAAATAAAAATCAGAAAAGGAAAAACCACAGAAAAATCATTCATTAGAGTAGAGGTAACATCTACACAACTAAGCTAGTTCTTATTTTTTGTTTGTTTGTTTGTAAAAGGTAATCGGAGTGTCCTCAAGACTTAAGGAATTTGGGGGGCTAATGTTTGAACTGAATACATAGGTTTCTGGTTGGTCAAATACAAAAGCCAATGAATGAGCAGTCAGAGGCTTCTGTAAGGCTTGGCATATACTTCTAAGCAAGTGTACAGGCTGTTCTCAACCTAAGCAATGCTGTATTCTTGCCAAATACCTTTTCCATGCTATGGTTAAGTAAAATTCCTCTTGTTTATTGTCAGATGGTCTTATTTTGTTTCAGTCTCAAACTTCCACCACTGGACCAGCCTCAGTTTGGCTTACCTGTAACACACTCTTTTTGGTATGATTTTGAAAAACAAAAGTCCATGTGATATCAGAAGCTCTTTTCTCCTTTATTGTCACCTTGTAGTATCCAAGTTTGACTTCTACCTCTCTGCCTGCTCCTTCTCCACTTTGCTGTTTTTTCCCTACCCCTCTAGTTGATGTCTCTGTCTCAGAGATGATCTATTCAAAGAATTACAAATTGGAGCTGAAAGGACCTCAAAGGTCATCTAATCCAACCTCCTCATTTCATAGATGAGGAAATGGTGGCCATTGAGAGAAGAAGTGACTTGCCCAATTCCCCATAGGCAGCAAGCAAAGGAACTGAAATCAGAACCTGTCTTCTGGTTCTAAAAGCTATTTCTCTTTAGACTCTACCATGTTGCTGGTTTCAGCTATGACCTTTATGATGACTCCTAAAATCTGTATCTCTGGTCCTAGGTTTTCATTTTAGTTTTTAGTTCCATCTACTCAAATACCCCTGGGTATTTCTATCTGTACATCTTACTTAATTGGGTCCCAAAATGAGCTTACCATCTTCTTGAACCAGCAAGCTCTCCATGTTCTCACTCTGTCCCCATTCACTACCAACTTCTCTGCCTCTATCAGTAACAGAGACTATTGAGTCTATCATAGACATCACCTTAAATCATCAGATCATAGTTTTAGAGCCAAAAAAGGTGTTAGAAATAATCTAGTCCTGCCCATTCATTTTTTTATGTGAGGAAACTGGACACAAGAAAGGCAAAGTGACCTGTCTAAAGTCACACAGGTAGTTAGTGGAAGAGATAAAATTAGAATCCACTTCCTCTGACTTCAACATGAGTGTTCGTTCCACTATAACAAACTGACTGAAACCTACTACCCCTCATTGATTCATCTTTGATTCCTTGCCTTCCTTTAGTCATCAAATTATTTTCTTCTTTAAAACATCTGTTATAAGCATCCATGTCTCTCTCAACTCTCACTGAGGCCAACCTCATTAAGGCCATTTATTACCTCATGTCTAGATTATTGTAATGACCTTCTGGTTGGCCTTGACTGCCTTAGGTTTTATGAACTCTAATCTATCCTATATATTGATGCCAAATTAATCTTCCTATAACACTGGTTTCTTGCTCAAAAATCATTTGAGGGTTACCCTCTGATTTGATTCACTTCAATTTAATTCAACAAACATTTATTAAACATGTTGCTATATACTGTGTTAGGCTCTGGAGATACAATGAACAAAAATGGAAGAGTTCCTGTCATCAAGGAGCCTATGAAGTCAAATGTAAACTCCTTGGACTGGTTCCACAGGCCTAACACATTTTGGCTGCAAATTAACTCTTCAACCTTATTTCCCATTCTTCTTGCCACATACCTTCTGTGTTAGATGGACAGATTGCCCTCAGATGGGCCATGATAATTCAAACTTCTGTGGTTTTACTCAAACTGTTTCTCTTCTCTCAACTATTGACTCCTTTCCCCTCAATAATACAAATCCTACCCATCCCTGGAGATCAAGTTTACCTCCCCCATGAAGCCCTTTTAGGTCCTTTGAGGCTTATTTCTTTCTTTTCTCAATCTGTTTAACATTTATGTACTACCATAATCAGTCTTCAACTACTTACTATTTATAAAGGATTTTGTAAACTTTAAGATGCTATACAAATGTCAGTTATTAGTTTGATGATGATGGTAACAATGTTGATGATTTTCTGTCTTTGCTGTGTTTGCTTTTATTTTGTGTTTAGTATCTTCTTTGCTAGCTGTTTTCAGCTTTTTGTTAGCAGTAACCACATCTTATATCTTTTCTGGATCCTCTGCAACACTGAACACAGTCCAGGGTAAATAGCAAGATCTCAGCAAACAATTGCTGATCGACTGGTTTCTTGACAATTTCCATGGCCCATGATCCTGGGACAAGGAGCAATGATCTCTTACTATATGCACCAGTTGGATTTGCTATTGCACCTTCCACTTCTCTTGCCCCATTCTCTTCTAAAGGGCTCCTGCACAAGTATTGTGGCTTTCTCTTTATTTTTCTGACCTTCCTTCCTCCCTCTGGCAATGTTTTTTTTAGCAATTTCCCTTTTCAAATGCCAGCTGGTAAGTATATTTCTCTGTTTTACTTCTCATGGTAAGCATCTTATAATTCTATTTAAGCTGAAACACAGAGAAAAGGGGATAGAGTTCTGGTATTGGGTCTCACTCATGAGTATGTTAGAGTCAGCTTCAGAGTTCACGAGAGCTAATGGTTACGTTTTGAGTGTGAGTATTTACGATTTTGTGATCAATAAATTCTACAAATCAGGGCTTGATTTATTGTTTTATTGATTTGCAGACTTAATAAAGTGAAGGAGAAGTTATTTTAATGCATATTAAACACAAAAGTGTGTCCTGCATACATTTTTTTTCCTTTAGGGAGCTTGTCATTAAACATTTGTCAGCACCAAATGAGAAAGTACTAATGTGTGTGCAACATTAGTTGTAGTAAGTGGAAGATGAGTATTTGCAAACTTCAATGTTTGATTTGAAATAAGTGACTATTTGAGAATCATGGTGAGAGAGAATTTTATGGTTTTTTTTTTGCTTAGTTCTTCTCATTCTAACTGATGTCTTTGAACTACTATTGAGAACTCTTGAATTAAAGAGGGCATTAATTTATATGTAAGGGGGAAATATTGATTTTTCAACAAGAAAATTCTATCTGTGCCCCCCGTGAATCTTGGTCAAATTGAGGCATAGAAGTCCAAACCCCTGAATGGCAAGTAGAAATTTGGCTTCCTAATTTTGAATTAAGTGCATTATAAATGTCTATAAGATGGTTGCTAAGGATAATCACTGATTATGAATTATACTTAATTTTTTGATGAAGTTCTCATGATTAAAAACGTATCCAATTAGGAGAGGGCAATTGATTCACATAAGATATTTGCAAGTATTGGAAGGAAACCTGGGACGACTGAGAATGGTTTTTAGCTCTTCTTCCCATCCCAAAACTCTTTTGATTTAAAAGAGATAAATGCATTTTAAAATTGTCTTCTCTTCTCTCTGAGCTAGCTGACATCAAAGCGTCACCATTTGGACTGTTACTGCAATGAGACTGTAGCTGTGGCAACAGAATTCTGATGAACCAGCTTCTTCCATCAAGAATATTTTTCAAAATTTCCCATTAGGCTATGGCAGCTCTGTAAGTCAAAGGGGGAATTTATTTTAAATTAATTGTTCCCATTTCAAGTAAAAAAAAAAAATCTAAGCTCCTTTGTGACACTCTGGCATCATTGTTCTAGGAATGAAACCACATATTTAATTGACAAGTGACAGTTCCTTGCTGTTCTCTTCCCTTAGCCATTCATTACATTATTAGTGGGTATCTCCTGTGATGAGAAAGCTTAGTGTAGTAGGGCAGGGATGATGATTTTTAGAAAGATTGCCTGAAGAGGCTATACAAGCAAGGTAGTCAATACTGTATTCGGGTCTCTTGCGTTTCACAATGATTATATTCTTGAAAAGTTATTTGATAATTGAATTAAAAAAAAGAATCCTAGTTTAAATGCACCAAGAGAGCTCAATGTGACCTTTTGTAAAGTAAAGGATTCTTTCTTATAATGAATAATTGTGTCAAATTGAAAGAAGAATTTGATTGGAGACAGAAGATTTGTGAATCAGAATAGACATATAAGTATGGCAGGACAATAAGAGTTTTGTCCCAGGATGCCAACATTTAAAGGATATCAACAGCACCATCCTGGATGCTCTTTCTTCCACCCAGCAATCATTCCTCTAACCCTTGATTCACTGCTTTTCCCTGCAGCAACCAACTTTAGAAGCTCAGAAAATTCACAGGATCATAGGGTACATTTTATCTACCCCAGTATCTGTACCAGAGGCAAATTTTTCTGCTTTGCCTCTACCTCTAGATACAGACAAAAATTCCTAGTTATACCTCAGGGTCAGAGGACTTGATTTCTAGACTGGGCCATTTGATTTCTGGGTTAGGTGACCTTGAAGAAGTCACATAGCCTCCTTAAGCCTAAGTTTATCCATCTGCAAAGTTGGAGGTGGAATTTTATGGAATTAATTAATCACTAAGGTTCATTTTAGGTTAATATTATTTATTTTCTCATGTATATTGCCCAGAAGTTTGAATTTTCTTATTTTGGGATTTCTTAGAATAGGGATATACTTATAATATCCTACTTAGAGGAACCAAAGTCAGAGGTGAAACAGATCATACTGAGACCTAAAGTAGTTCCTGGGCTTTTTTCAAGATCAAGAAATAAATTCTTCTAATGAAGTACTCAGTGTGTGTGTGTGTGTGCATATATGTGTGTGTGTAACATAAACACTTACAGATGGCCAGTTGGATGTTGAGGAGGCTTAATGGAGAAGGATACACAATTTGGAATGATAGGCAAGGCAATGTGGCATAATGGATAGAGGGCTTGCCTTGGAGTTAGAGGAATCTCAGCTTCAGACACTGAGTAGGAGACAATGGGCAAGTCACTTAACCTCTCAGTCTTGCCAGCAACACTCTAAGACTATACAGTGGTATATGAATTATTTAGGACAAAGCCAAAGAAATAAACATATTGATATACAATAAAGCTAACAATTTTTTAAAGTTAAAATCATTTGATAGACGATGTGTCCTTTTTGCTGTAATCACTTTGGCATTGAGTTCACAGTATATTAGCACATATTCTTTAATTCTTCATCTTGAAATCCAACCATTTTATAGTAAGTATAACTTTGGAGGAAAATATAACTTTGATGAACAGTACTCTTACCATGTTTCAGCACATAGTTCTTCAATGAAATTTAAATCAACTGAGTTCCCAAATTATTGAAGTGTTTTTCTCCATTGTTAGATGAATTTCTTAACCTTCACAACGTGTGGTATGGAGCAAAGTGTGTAGCAATATTCAATCTATATTTGGGAATTTGCAATCCTGCTTCTCAGCATATCAATATATTTATCAGAGTTCATCATTTCCTCCAGGAGGTCAAGACTTCCTGATCCACTGGAAGAAAAATATCTCCAAAACATTTTTCAAGTAGATGTTTTACAGTCTAATAAAAGTACCTGGCTCTTAAAGCTTTACCTAGACTTTTTTTTTGACAATGGTTTTATTGGATCTTTGAATGAAAAAGTGAATTGCATCGGTAAAAATTACTTTTCCCATTTTTAGCAATACGGTTTTGTGTTGTCTTGTCCACAATGAACGTTTTTACTTAATATGAAGTTAGCAGCAATTTTATTGTTGTTCCATTTCAAGGCATGTTTGAGGAACACTGTAGATTTTACAACCTGCCTTCAAGTTGTGTAGAGGAATAAATGACAACTCCTAAAGCTACCAGGCCCCTCTGAAGGTCTGTGCCTGTTTTCAGGGGACCATTTCTCACCACAGTAGGTTGTCAGTTCTTGGAACTGTTTTACATTTTTGACTTTTTCATTTTTTTGTTTCACTTTTCCCCCCATTTTTTCCTTTGTGTATCAGTGTGGTAGATCCTGTTTCATTGTGGGCTTGAAAAATCCTTGAAACAATTGACTTCCTAACATCAAATAGTATATAATATCTCTAGCAGTCATTGAAGTGTGCTTATTAAAAACTACTACCTATATATTTCCTTGGATTAATATCCATTTGTTAAAACCATGGTGATAAAAACACCACAGAGAACAATGAAATAGGTCTATATGTGTGATCCAGTTCTATTTCCTCTTTTTCCTCCCTTGCCACACACACTACCACTGTTTTGAAAGTCATTTTTGGGAATTATGGTAGTTTGAATCTGTCCCATGAAATGACAGACTACTACAAGTTTTAATACCCTCACACAATGAGTTGCCTCCAAAGCTTCTTCCATGAACATGTAGCTAACCCATTCCAAGTCTAAAGAGGACTATGATTAGCGATAGGCCAGAGATATTCAAACACAGTTCTATATTCTAGTGATTATCTATTTTAGCCATATTTGGGGAAGTAAATTTTTCTACCTTTGATATTCTTTTCTTTCTAAGGCTCTATTATAGAAGCAGCTAGCTGGCATAGTAGATAAAATGCTGAGTCAGATCTGATCTGAGTTCAAATGTGACTTCAGATACTGACTTCGACTGTGGGTAAATCACTTAACCTTAGCCTAAAATGGGGAAAATAATAGCACTTTATGTCCCAGGACTGTTAGGATCAAACGAGATAACATTAGTAAGTAACACATAGTGCCTAGCACATAGCAGATACTTAATAAATCTTGTTTTAGTCCTCTATTTACCACTTGGCTTCCTTTCTTGTTATAATCCTTCTTTTCAGTAGTTCTGGTAAGTGGCTATTGTGATTGGCTGATTTGTATGAGTGAAGGGATATCTTGCTGGTAGAGGGTCTCAAAATCATCTTCAGATTTTGCTGCTTGACTCCAAATTTAAGCACTATTGGGCTGTACATAAAGCATGTGAGCTTCAGAATCCTAACCTAAATGACTAGATGAAATCGGCCATCTATGGGAAGGAAATATACAAAAAGCAAGGGATGGGAAAGGACTTGCTGGTGGGATTTGATGGCTTTGTGTTTTTTTTTTAAAACTATGAGTTTTGGTGAAATGTTATGGTTAATGTAAATTAAAGCTATTGTCATTCTGGATATTCAGCTTTAATTTGCTCCTTCTTTTAATAGACACAAAAGGAAGTTAATACTACAGCTTTCTCTTTAAGATTATTTCCAATTTATCCTGTATCTATCTCTATTTGTACAAACATGCATGCTCACAGAAATCTGCATATCTGTATGTATACATGTATATGAATGTATGTACAAACTACATTTGCTTAATCTCATCTGTCAGATTGTTACCTCCTTGAGGGTCTTTTTTTTTTTTTGCCTGTGTTTGTACTAGTGTAATTCCTGGCACATAGCACATTTTCGTCATTTTCATTGTGTCTGACTCTTCCTGTCCCCATTTGGGGTTTTCTTGGCAAAGATACTGGAGTGCTTTTCTATTTCCTTCTCCAGCTCATTTTTATAGATGAGGAACTGAGGCAAACACAGTTAAGTGACTTGCCCAGGGTGACACAGGAAGTGTGTGAGGCTGGATTTGAATTCAGGAAGATGAATATTCCTGATTCCAAGCTCAGTGCTCTATCCACTGTGTCACCTAACTGCCCCGACACATAGTAGGTACTTAATAAATGCTTATTTACTTGACTTGAAATCCAGCATTCAACTAACAGAAAATTACTAAAGGTGAGGAAACCAGCTCAATCCTATTCCTTCTGGTCAAGGTCAGATGTTCTGAATCAGTCTAATGTCAGTAAAGCACATACACAACCACTATTGTCACAAAATGAAACTATATCAAAATTATCTCTTGTCCCAAGTAATTCTCACACCACTCTAAACTGCAGATGAATTGCCAGTCTGCATCAGTGAATGGAGTTTCTTCACTGGAAGTTATCCATGCTGATGAAATCACAGGTCTGCACCATACAAATAAACACCAACTTCTCTATTTATCCACTTTAGTCTTCCAATTTTGCTCAGTGTTCACAGAGCTCTCAGTGAGTATGTGTCTTTTGAGACTAAAAATAAATATTCCCCTGAATCTTCCTACTCTTTTCCCAAGCTGCCTTTGATACATTATCTTTCATTTATTGACTTGCAATTTTGTCTTTCTATACCTAGTTATTCTTTATCCTTTTTTTTTTGCTCCTACCTGTACCTCCCCCCAGCCCCTAGGCTTTTAATTAAGGTTACTGCCTAAGAGACTAGCAATTAATGGTCACCTAGGAACTGTTCATTTGCATCAAGAAAGAAGGCTTCATGTGTTGCACTCTGGGCTTCAGCATCATTCAATGCACGCGGTTTCTGACTCCAAGTGTGTCTGCTGTTTGGTTATACACAAATACTCAGATATAGCTACAATGTCCCTCTGCTCTTTCTTTTTTAATGATAGCTTTAAAAACATCTACAAGTTTTACACACCCAGAAGTTTGGAACCTCAATCATTTTCATCGATGCAATATAAGCATTGGTCAGTCATCATTCTGGAAATTTTTCTCCATCTCACATAGCAACTAAATAACGTTAAGGTGTCAAAGAAGATATTTCAAAGAGATATGTCTAATGAAAACCATTCGGCTTTTCTTTACAGTATTTAAGTTGGTAAAAATAAAACTGCTGGAATGTGCCATTTTTATTCTCTTGCAGGGTATTTGGAACCTTAAAATCCTTCCCTTTTCCTCTCACACTTTTCTTCATTTTTTTTCTTGCCAGAGAAATATAACAAATCTAAAAATATATAGAAAAGTTGCATGCCATTTCTACGTATTCACTTTCCTTTTCCTCCATTAATTTTACTCCTATAATTATTTAAAATATCAATTTGTATTAGTATCTTTTGTTTTTCCATCACCTACATTTACCAGTATACTTTTCCTCTCTCCCCCTCCCAAAGAATCATAACTTACAACAAAGAACAAAAAAGAGAAAAGTATTCAGCAAAACTAACCAATACTTCAAAAAATAAGTCTGACATTACTACACCCCCACCACCATAGTTTATGACTTCAATATAAATTCCCTCTTTTCCTCTCTGCTTCATGATGGGACAGGCTTTGGGGGAGGTGGAAGAGGGAATAAGATGGTATTATGGGAGGACTGACTGGCTGGCTTGTTCTGTGTGTTTAGTCTTATCAATCCATGAAACATTTATGGTACCATTTCAACTCTAAGGCAGACAGACTTTGTGGAATAAATAATTTGGATTTTCATTGAAGGTGTCCTATATGATGCAATGGGAAAAGCATTGGCCTTAGAATCAGAACATCATTCTGTGAACTTCACTTTCTTAATTTGTAAAATGGGATAGTGGCACTTTCACTAAGCATCTCACAAACTTTCTGTGAGTTTTGCCTTGAGGAAGGCTTTGTAACCTAAATCACTATATAAACTATTCTTCTGCTGTCCTTTGTCATGACTCATGTTTTTGATACCATCCTTGTGTTTTTTCCTCTGTCTTAACCTTTAACTCCTTTTTACCATTTAGTGTTACCTTTTCTATTATATACTCATGGTGAGAAAACAGCTCCTTTGGGATTTTCTAGAAAGCTTTGTGTTTTAGCATATCCCAATAGCCTGGTTAAGGACTTGGGACATGTATGGAGACAATTGCTAACACCTTGCATCTCAGGAACTCAGAAGCAATTTTTATATGCATAGAACAACTCTAAATTGTGTTTTTAGGCTTATTTTCCACTACTATTCTCGTGTCCTTTACCCTCCAGCCAACCAAACTAGTGCCATCCCTTGAGCACATCCAATACCCAATATTTTTTGACCTCTGTGACTTTGTGCACCCTGTTCTGTCTGCCTGAAATGCTCCTCTCTCCCTCCCCCTCTATCTCTACCCATTGACATCCTACCCATTCTTCTTTGCCCAGCTCAAATGTTATGTCTCTCATGAAACCTTCCCTGATTCCCCCAGCCAGAATTATTTTCTCTTTAATCGAGTAGCATTTTGTATTCCCCTTTTGCTCTTCTCATCTTCTAATTTGTCTCATGTTTATTGGTGTGCATCATTTCACTGGGGCATATTGTAAACTTTTTGATGGTTACAGCTGTGTCTTGTATTTCATGGGAACCTCTTTAGTGCCTACCTAGTACTATATTGCACATAGTGTTTAATTAATGTTTATTAAATTAATACTAATAATAGCAAGCATTTATATGGTGCTTTAAGGTTTGCAAAGTGCTTGCTTATCTCTCTTGATTCCTATGAGTAAAATTGCAGCATGAATTCAGAAATGGAAATCACAGAGCATACTGAGAAATCATAACAATGGTTTTTTTAAAAAAATAAAATAAATAAATGAATAAAATAGGGATTTGCTTTGTCCTATTAAGATTAGGAACAAATAGCAGTAATCCAATAAATAGTATCAATGAACTACAAAAAAAAAAAAAGAAAATACTACCTCCTAAGGAGTGAGACCCAGATCTCTTATATCTCTGGGAAGAGCAATAAACAACGGTCATTGTGTTTATTAAGTTGTATAAAACATTTTAAGGTAATTGTTATTCAATTCAATGAATATTTTTGAATGCCTACAATACGGTCAGTCCTTGGTGCTAAGATAATTGTTGTCATTATTCATTCACATCTGACTTTTGTCACCCCATTTGGGGTTTTCTTGGCAAAGATACTGGAGTAGTTTGCCATTTCCTTCTCCATCTCATTTTACAAATGAGGAAACTGAGGCAAACAGGGTTAAGTGACTTGTTTAGGGCCACACAGTTAGCAAGTGTCTGAGGCCATAATTGAACTCAGATCTTCCTGACTCCAGGCCCAGTGCTCTATCCACTGCACCACCTAGCTGCCACTGGCGATATGAGGAGATAGGTAGGGAAGAAGTGGAATACATTTCACAAATATGGGGGAAAGTCACTGATACAGGAGAAGATAGAATGAGCTCAGAGAATGGAGAATTTTTGTTGGTCTTATTTTTGTATTCCTTAAGGATTTAATTGTATTATATGAGACAAAAGGAGTTAAATATTAACAAGAAACATTTCCATGTAGGTTTAGCTCTGGATAATCTATGCAGACAAAAAAAACACCTCCAAAATTCCCAACTGGAATATACTATGCATTTATCATATTTCAATTTGTACTATTGTCGTTTCAAAGATAGACAGGGGCCAGGAAGGTGGCTGAAGCAGACACTGTGAGGAGCTCAGAGCTTAGTCAGGCATTGAAGGTTATCCACTGCATCACAGTCACTAAACAAGTCATGTAATCCTGTTTGCCTCAGTTCCTCACCTGTAAAATGAGCTGGAGAAGGAAATGGCAAACCACTCCAGTATCTCTGCCAAGAAAACCCATCCCATTGCCAGTCATTCTGATTTTTGTCCTGTTACTGGACATTGATGACTCTGGAAGAGAGAGTGACACTGATGATTTTGTGCAACTCTGTCTCACTTAAGTCCAATTCATGCTTGAGTCAAGACATCACCCCTGTCAGTGGTTCTCTTTGAAAAAAAAAAAAGAATGAACAACAGCAACGACATTACCAAGGATTTCTAAATGGATAGAGAATTGTTCTTAGAGTCAGGAACACTTGGGTTTAAGTCCTCCTTCTGAAACATACTAACAGCATAACCTTTGGCCAATCATGTAATTTCTTGGAGATCTTTAAGACCATTAGTCACAGAGCCTGGCCAACCCCCATGCCTGGTGTGTACTCCTTCCTGACATTTTACTTCACTGAATATTGAAATTGAAACATTTACCTCTTTCCTTAAGAATGAGCTGAAGTGAGAGGCAGAGCCAAGATGGTGGGGTAAAGGCAGAAACTCCCCTGAGCTCTCTCCTAAATCCCTCCAAATACCTTTAAATAATGACTCTAAATGAATTCTAGAGCAGCAGAACCCACAAAATGATGGAGTGAAATGATTTTCCTGCCCCCGGCAACTTAAAAGAATGGCAGGAAAGGTCTATTGCACCTGGGTTTCAGTGGAACATGGTCCTAGAGCAGGTTGTGCCAGCACATCCCTGGACCCCAGCAAACCAGGAGCAGGCCATGAGAGTTACTGAATCAGCAGTGGCAGTGGCAGCAGCTGCTTCTGGAGCTCTTAGTCCACAGATTATAATGGGGTCAAACAACTGGTCAGAAGGAGACTACAGGAGTCTCTTTGCTAGTACTGGGGACGGGACTCTGTTGCTTTGCCCAGACTCAGATTTGGGTCACAGTCCTGGATGGCCGTACCAGGGTGAAGAGGAGCACTAGCAGTCCACAGCTCTCTCCTTAGATCACACCATCTTAGAAGAACTGAAAACTTACAGGTGCCTAGAAGTATGTCTGAAAACAGCTGCACAAAACCCCTGAAGCTTGGGACAGGGCACCCTCCTAACAAAGAATTAAAAGTCAAGTAATAGGCTAGGGAGATGAGTGAACAATGGAAAAAAACCCCTGACTATAGAAAGTTATTATGGTGACAAGGAAGATCAAAATATACACTCAGAAGAAGGTAAAAAAGCCAAAGCTGCTACATCCAAAGTCTCCAAGAACAATATGAATTGGTCTCAGGCCATAGAAGAGCTCATAAAGGATTTTAAAAATCAAGTAAGAGAAGAGGAAAAATTGGGAAGAGAAATGAGAGTGATGCAAGAAAAATCATGAAAAATGAGTCAATAGCTTAGGAAAGGAGACACACAAAAACTACTGAAGAAAATAGCACCTTGAAAAAACCAGACTAGGCCAAATGGTAAAAGAGGTACAACAAGCCGATGAGAATGACTTGAAAAGCAGAATTGGCCAAATTGAAAAAAGGGCACAAAAATTTACTGATGAAAAAAAAAACTCCTTAAAAAGTAGAATTGGCCAAATGTAAAAGGAGATACAAAAGCTCACTGAAGAAAATAATTCCTCAAAAATTAGAATTGAGCAAATGGAAGCTAACGACTTTATGAGAAATTAAGGAACAATAAAACAAAACAAAAGAATAAAACATAGAAAAAATATGAAATATTTCATTGGAAAAACAACTGACCTGGAAAATAGACCCAGGAGAGATAATTTAAAAAATATTGGACCATCTGAAAGCCATGGTAAAAAAAAAAAAGAGCCTAAACATCATCTTTCAAGAAATTGTTAAGGAAAACTGCCCTGGTATTCTAGAACCAGAGGGTAAAAATAAATTGAAAGAATTCACCAATCACCTCCTAAAAGAGATCCCAAAATGAAAACTCCCAGAATAGCCAAATTCCAGGGCTCCCAGGCAAAGGAGAAAATATTGTAAGCATCCAGAAAAAAACAATTCAAGTATGGTAGTCCCACAGTCAGGATAATGAAAGAAGGGAGTGGGTTGAGGAGGGAGGAAGGGAGAGAATTTGGAAATCAAAGTTTTAAAATAATGAATGTTAAAATTTGTTTTTATATGTAGCTGGGGAAAAACAAAATACTAACTTAAAAGAAAAAAAAAAATTAGCTGAAGCACCACCTTCTAAGAGCAGCTATTTATTCCTGATCTTCTTTCCCAACTATTGGTATGCTCTCTCACTAACTGTTGTTTAGTTATTTTTCAGTTATATCTGACTCTTCATGACCCCATTTGAGGTTTTCTTGGCAAGGATGCTAGAATGGTTTTCCATTTCTTTCTCCAGTTCATTTTATAGATGAGGAAACTGAGGCAAACAGGACTAAGTGACTTGCCCAGGGTCACACTGCTGGTTGGATTTGGATTAAGGAAGATGAGTCTTCTTGACTCCAAGCTCACACTATATCCAATGTGCCACCTTGCTGCCCCCTCTCACTCACTACCTTGTATTTAATTATTTGTATTGATTCTCTTTTTATTTATTCTGTATATCCTTGCCTATGTACTTAATTTCTCCTCTGCTAAAATGTAAGCATATAGGGGTTGTTTCATTCTTTGTGTTTCTATCCCCACTATCCACAGATCTGACCATGTTACTCCTCTACTCAACCAGCTCCAGTGGTCTCCTGTTGTCTCTAGACAAAATAAAAAACTCATTTCTTTAGCTTTTAAAGCCTTCTAGGATCTGGCCCAAAACTATTTTTCTGACCTCAGTGGACATATTAGTCCCTCTCCTTCACTCTGTAGTCCAGCCAAACTGGACTTTTTTCTCTCAGAAAGGACATTCCATCTTTTATCTCCATGTCCTCTGCACTGGCTTTGATCCCAGCATCTAGAATTACCCCCTCTCCATCTCAGAGAGTCCCTCTCTGTTCCTCTAAGGTGAAGTCAGGCATCATCTCCTGCATGAAGCTCTTCCTGATCCCCTCAATTGCTAGTACCCACCCTCCCAAGCTAACTTGTACTTAATTGCTTCATGTATAGTTGTATTTACACTACAC
This sequence comes from Phascolarctos cinereus, assembly GCF_003287225.1. Taxonomy (NCBI): domain Eukaryota; kingdom Metazoa; phylum Chordata; class Mammalia; order Diprotodontia; family Phascolarctidae; genus Phascolarctos; species Phascolarctos cinereus. The sequence goes on from NW_027555847.1 coordinate 581,287,830, forward strand.
GTATACTGTGTCTATTATATATGTACTTGTTCATCTAGCTGGAATATAAGCTCCTTGTGAATAGATATTACTTATTTCTTTATTTCTGTATGCCCATCAGCTGGCACAGTGCTTGGCAAATAATAGGGGCTTTATAAACCCTCTTAGATTAATTAGTATATACTTAAGTGATTGATAGCAATGAGAAGTTAATTTTTGTCCTTTGAATGTTGGCCTTGCTTTTCAAGGTTAGTCTTAAAATCAAGCCCTGTCAGATCTCTGATCATGCAGAAAAACCTTTAGACTTCCTCTTTAACAGCAATTTTCTCCTAGAGACCTTATATGACAGTCAGTCCTTGGATAACTTGATTTCAAATAACCCAAAAGGCAATGGAAATAATACATACATTTACACACACACACACACACACACACACACACAACACATATACACACACACACACATATATGTACGTATATACAATGGAAAGAATATACCTATGCATAAGTAAATGGAAATAACACACATATACATGCACATATATGTATATATATATATACACACACAGAGACTACATTATGTTATGAATCATAATTTTTCATAAAAGAAATGGCACAGAGACCTACGTTATTGATGAGTTAGGCTGGTCATTTCATAAGAATTAGAAATGGCCCCACTTGTACTCCTAAGACAACAAAAAAAAATAAGAACACTTTCATTACATTGACTAGATACTTTATGGAAGATTCATGAGAAAACATAGGGAGGTATCATACTGGATAAGTCATTTGCGTCAGTGGAGAACATCGCCACACATATGAAATTGCAGATCTTTCAAAGTATCAGGATGCTTCAGGGAATCTGATATGACATATATAGGGGAACCGTATTTAATGTTTAATATGTACATGCATATAAAAAGCACTCACATTCACATTTGAACTCTGTAATTTTTTTCAAATTTAAAAATTTATACTAAAATTATATAATTATGGGAAGAATTAAAATAATTATTTCTTTACATTTTAGGAGCTGTAATTCCAACCCATTATATTTTCAGATTCCTAGGACTACTTTTCTTGTGCCTGATTTATGTTACAAAGTATTCTATTGCTCATGTGGTATTGGTACAGCCAAATGATAGATTTTCATAATTGTGGGAAATGTGTGATGGTTTCAGCTGTAAACTTAATGGACTTGTTTTTAAGTCTATTTAATCTTTCAGAATTTTTGTTTATGAAATATTCTTATTTTTCCTTTTTATCCCTACTGGTTTGCCCTTGGAATTATGGTGGGTTTTTTTTGTTTGTTTTTTTCTTTGCTTACTTTAAGGCAATCTACTAAAATCATTTTGTTATCAGATGTGATTATGTTGCCACAGGGAATAACCTCCCAGCAAAGGACAAGGTCTAGTTAACTGAAAATATGCTTTTATGTATTAGTGTGTCAAATTTTAAATAATGTGGTCATCTCTATTATCCAGGACATTGGGGTTAAGGAGGAAGGGAGATGGTGAGGACAGGAGCATGGCCATAGCTAAAAATTACTGGTATTATAAAACCTTGGGGCAGAAAATTTGTACAGTGGATAGAGTGAAGGCCTGAAGTCAGGAAGACCCATCTTCTGAGTTCAAATTGGGCCTCAGACACTTAATAGCTGTGTAATACTGGGCAGATCACTTCATTCTGTTTGCCTCAGTTTCCTAGCTGGAGAAGGAAATGGCTAAATACTTCAGTATTTTTTCTAAGAAAAACCCAAATGGGGTCACAAAGAGTCAGACAAGTGAACAACAAGAAATGAAACCTAACTTCAGTGAATCTCTACTTTGCATCCTAGTAGATCTTATTAACCAAACTACTAAATAAATAAATAGATGTAGTGATTTTATTTGTACTTTCTCTCCCAATCTTTGCTTCTTTTTTAGTTCTGGAACTAACTAGGCCCTTCAAATGGGAGGAAAGAAACATAGTTCTGATGTGTAATCCATATAATCAGTGCCTGAATAATAGAGGATGTTGTGTCTTGATCAGGTAAATCAGCAGGTAAGTACTAAAAGCACCTGTACTGAAATAAATCAAGGCTACTGTTCTGCACCATTAACAACTAACTTAGCAAAGGAAATGTTAACTACAAGAGATGCTTCTCACCCTCTTATGAAATTGCTAGGACTGGAGGGTTGGGGGAGGAAGAAAGCTATTGAGAGTTGAGAAATAAAGGAAACATAAGCTTGTTATCCTTGAGGTAAGAATTTGAACAGTGCAAGTACCACAGATATCATATCCAGACATGACAGTATGCATGAAGACTGTTACGTAAAATCAAGGAAATGGGCTTCTTAGGTTTAAAACCTACGAAACACTCCTTGTGAAAGAGGCACACTTACATAAAAGCAGCATTATGCTCTAGATTCTAGTTTGATATGCCGTAAGTCTTGCAAAACTTCTGTTTGCCTTATTTTGGGTCTCATCTGGACAACTGCAATAGCCCTCAAACTAGTCTCCCTACCAGTGGGGTACAGTTGTCCAGACGAGACCCAATATAAAGTGGTGGTGGTAAGAATGGAAAAAAGGGAATTTATGCAAGAGGTAAATATGGAGGAAGACTTGGCAAATTATGCTAAGTTGGAGGAGAGGGGAACATTAAAGATAATTCTGAAATTTTGAGTATTTCTTAAGACTGGGAAAATAGTGTTAAATTGAATGGAAATTTGGGATTTAGGAAAAGGAAAAAGTAAGCTTTGAGAGAAGTAAGTCTTGAGCTTAGAAGAGAGAATGGGGAGTCAGAGACAAGATGACGGTGTGAAAGCAGTGACTTGCTTGAGCTCTCCCCCAAACTCCTCCAAATACCCTCAAAAAAAGGCTCTAAACAAATTCTAAAGCAGCAGAACCCACAAAAAGACAGAGTAAAACAAACTTCCAGCCCAAGACAATCTGGATGGTTAATTGGAAAGGCATATCGAGCAAGGAGGGGAGAAGAGCGCAGTTCGGCATGGGTGTGCAGGCCACAGGGAACCTGGAGCGTTCCTCAGAGAAATGAATCACAGGCAGCTGTGGCAGTTTCCAGACTCCTTAATCCACAAATGCCAAAGACAACTTAGAAGGTCAGTGGGAAAAGTCTGTTTCTGCAGTGCTGAGAGAGGAGCTAGGTCAGAGCCAACTCCAGAGTGCAGAGGGAAGAGCACGGGCGCTGGGGCGGTGGTTGTGTTCTGAGCTTCCAGCCCACAGACTGAGGGAGAATCAAGTGGCTGATCAGAGGGGGACTGCAGGGATCTCTTTGCTAGTGCTGAGGAAGGAATCTCTTGCTTTGCCCGTGCTTAGATCTGGGTCACAGTTCTAGATGGCAGTCCTGGGGTGAGGAGGAGCTCTGGAGAGGTAGAGCTTATAGTGGTGGTGAAGAGAAAATCCTTTTCACAATTCCAAGAGAGAAAAGACTGTTTGTGGCCAGTCACTCAAAGAACAGAGCACAGGCCAGGAAGAGAGTAAACACCTCGACCCTTATCATGCCACCTTGGAAGAACTGAAAATTTACAGGTCCCTACTAGTATCTCTGAAAATAGCTGTACAAACCCCCAAAGCTTGGGACAGTACATTCTCCACATTGGAAACAGACTCTTACCTTAACAAAGAGTTTAAAACTCACGTAGTTGGCTGGGATCATGAGCAAACCTCGCAAAAAAAGTCAGACTATCTTATCTTACTTTGGTGACAAAGAAGATGAAAACATACAACCAGAAGAAGACAACAAAGTCAAAGCTCCCACATCCAAAGCCTCCAAGAAAAATATGAATCCGTTCCAGGCCTTGGAAGAGCTCAAAAGGGATTTTGAGAAGCAAGTAAGAGAAGTAGAGGAAAAACTGGGAAGAGAAATGAAAGTGATGCAAGAAAATCATGAAAAACAAGTCAACAGCTTGCTAAAGGAGACCCAAAAAAATACTGAAGAAAATAACACCTTAAAAAATAGCCTAACCCAAATGGCAAAAGAGGTCCAAAAAGCCAATGAGGAGAAAATGCCCTAAAAAAAAATTGGCCAAATGGAAAAGGAAGTCCAAAAGCTTACTGAAGAAAATACTTCCTTAAAAATTAGAATAGAGCAATTAGAAGATAGTGACTTAATGAGAAATCAAGACACAGTAGAACAAATCCAAAAGAATGAAAAATTAGAAAACAATGTGAAATATCTCATTGGAAAAACAACTGACCTGGAAAATAGATCCAGGAGAGAGAATTTAAAATTATTGGACTATCTGAAAGCCATGATCAAAAAAAGAGCCTAGACATTCTTTCAAGAAATTATCAAGGAAAACTGCCCTGATATTTTAGAACCAGAGGGCAAAATGAAATTGAAAGAATCCACCGATCTCCCCCTGGAAGAGATCCCCAAAGGAAAACTCCTAGGAATATTATAGCCAAATTCCAAAGTTCCCAGGTCAAGGAGAAAATATTACAAGCTGCCAGAAAGAAACAATTCAAGTATGATGGAAACACAATCAGGATAACACAAGATTTAGCAGCTTCTACATTAAGGGACGCAGGGCATGGAATATAATATTCCAGAGGGCAAAGGAGATAGGATTACAACCAAGAATCACCTACCCAGCAAAACTGAGTATAATCCTTCAGGGGAAAAAATGGTCATTCAGTGAAATAGAGGACTTTCAAGCATTCTTGATGAAAAGACCAGAGCTGAATAGAAAATTTGACTTTCAAATACAAGACTCAAGTGGAACATGAAGAGGTAAACAGGAAAGAGAAATCATAAGAGACTTATTAAGGCTGAACTGTTTACATTCCTGCATGGAAAGATGACATTTATAACTCATAAGACCTTTGTCAGTATTAGGGTAGTGGGAGGGGAAAAATTATATGTATATGTATAGATATAGATAGATAGATAGATAGATAGATAGATAGATAGATAGATAGATAGATAGAGGGCACAGGGTGAGTTGAAGATGAAGGTGTGATATCTGGAGAATAAAATTAAGGGGTGAGAGAGGATTATACTAGGAGAAGGAGAAAGGGAGAGGTAGAATGGGGTACATTATATTCACAAAACAGACAAGAAAAGGTTCTTACAGTGGAGGGGAAACAGGGGAAGGTGAGAGGAAATGAGGGAATCTTATTCTCATAGGATTTGGCTTAAGGAGGGAATAACATACACACTCAGTTGGGTATGGAAATCTGTTTTACCCTACAGGAAAATAGGGGAAGAAGGGGACGAGAGAGCAGGGGGATGATAGAGAGGAGGGCAGATCAGGAAAGGGATAATCAGAAGGAAGTACTTCTGAGGAGGGACAGGGTCAAAAGAAAGAATAAAACAGATGGGGGGGCAGGATAGGATTAAGGGAAATAGAGTTAGTTTTTCACAACATGTCTATGGAAGTGTTTTGCATAACTGCACATGTATGGCCTGTATTGAGTTGCTTGCCTTTTCAAGGAGGGTGGGTGGGGTGGGAGTAAGGGAGAAAGTTTGGAACCCAGAGTTTTGGAAACACATGTTTAAAAAAATGTTTCCACATGCAGCTGGGAAATAAGAAATAGAGGAAATGAGGTACAGAAATCTATCCTGCCCTGCAGGAAAGTAGAAAGGGAAGGGGATAAGAGAAGGGGGGTGGAGAGATAGAAGGGAGGGCAGACCAGGGGAAGGGGTATTCAGAATGTATGCCATCTTGGGGTGGGGGAGGGGCAAGAAAATTTGGAATTCAAAATCTTGTGGAAGTAAATGTTGAAAACTAAAAATAAATAAATTTATATAGAAAAAAAGAAGAGAGAAGGGGGCTAGAAATGTATGTATATATATATACAATGTGTATATATGTATGTTATATACATACATGTGTATATTTATGTGTATGCATATATACATGTATATATGAACATATGTGCACATACATACACATATGTGTGTATATATATAGATATACTTAAAGATTTCAGTCCCATAAAGACTCTAGGTATTTTAAATGGAACATTCACACTACTATAATTTAAATTGGGTATTTTAAATAGAAAATTCATAAAACATGATCTTGTTAATATTGGTCATTTCTTCAATGACATTTTCCCACATGTATTCTGGAAATATCTGTCAAGAAGATGCCATACAAAAAACTACAACCTCCAAAAGTGATTATCTTCTAGTCATAGTTAAGCAATAGAGAAGGCAATTAATGAAATCACTGATTTACTTGTATTGTTAGGCCAAAGCCCTTGTAACCAATATGAAATGGAAAATTTAGCAAATTAAGCAAGGATAAAGAATTTCAGATATTCTTTGGGTGAAATGACCTTTTCCATATATGACTTTGGACTATATTATAATTATTAAGTTGTAAATCTGATACCAAATTACATGACTTTTCCTTTGAGTTATCTAAGAATTTTAGCATTATTAATAGAATAAAGGTTATGCTATTAATTCTTCAATGAAAGGAAATAATGAAATATTAAAAAATAATAAAGCTGAGGTAATGTCTAGGAAATACAAAGTTCTTCAAGAAACATACATGAATTCTGCTCTCCACCAAGGCAAACCAAACCAAAACAAGACAGGCCTCCATAAACTGACACCCTGATAAAAATCATTCTGGCCACCATTCAATCTGGCCATATGCCATCCATCTGGTTATGCATCCTGCTTGGCTTACCCAGTAATTTGACTCATTTAAACAGGGTGCATATATAGCCTAATACTGGGGAGAACTCTTAAGCACAGAAATAAAAACTCTCTGCAGATGTGACCCTAGCTGATGAAAAGCAAAGAAGTTTCTAGCTAGATGTTGCTAACTTCCTCTCACACCATCTGAACTGATAATGCCAGGAAGGGAAACTTTCATGTTCATTAATAAGAGAAATATTTCTTCTTGAGGAGTTCAGTCTTCTGTAAAATGACTATGAGATATCAAAGATAAGCCTGAGTCACCCAAACTCATCCCTTGCTCATCTTATTGCACCAGAAACAGGGAATCTAAGTTGCTAAAGTAAGTCATAATAAAATACAGCAGCCAAATTACAACTGGCAACGGGAAACTCCAAATGTTGTTCTGATTTCATTTAAGAAAGCTTTCCAAGAGGGATTTTCCTATACATCTGGGTGAAAAGTTGGCATAAAAATTATGGTATGACTTTAATTTCTCATTACCTCTGAATTCTCTCTCCCCATTCATCCTTGCCTTTACCCTTCTGCAGTGAGCATCTTTTCCTTGGCCAAAGAATAGAGTTAGGAGGACCCAAGCACCCTGTTGCTGTGACTGTAACCTCCTCACTAATAACTTAAATGAAAATGTTTAGGGATGGACAAAAGTTCAGGAAATCAAGCCCTAAAGATGTGCCCATGATAAAACAATGGCAGGCTATCTGTGGGATGTTGGGAGGAGGGTTATGATAGGAATTTCATCTTCCTTTCTTGACTTTCCCTCATCTTCCTTTCTGCAGGTTCCCAGAATGATCTGGTACAATTGGAAGTTTGAGAAGAGAATTATGAAGTGCTCCCAAGGTGATTACAAGTCTATTTGCTTAAACAGCCCAAGAAATCCATAAATGTGGCAGTGGCAAATGCTATTATCACTCTTATTAATAGTAACACTAATACTATCACATTCCATATTTTCCACAACATAGTATACAAGGAATGCCCCTGTCTGCCATTATATAATAGGGCCTTATACAATCTGACTGTAACCTACCTTGCCAGGCTTGTGACACAATTTACTCACCTTCAATGCTCGGTATGGTTAAGACAAATTGACCTTTCCTCACTTGTGACATCGCATTTCCCATCTCCATACCTTTCCAGATGCTATCTCCCATGCTTGGAATACGCTCCCTGCATATCCCCAACTTTTGGAATCCCTGTCTTCCTTCAATGCTTAGCTTGAATGCCACATCCTACATGACCTTTACTTTTCTGATTCCTTCAGCTGCTAGTGCTCCTTTTTCATTCTTTAAATTTATTTTGGCTTTCTGTATATTTTGCATATATTGATATGTGTACACGTTTCCATGAGGAAGCTAGGTGGCACAGTGAGTAGAGTGCTGGCCCTGGAGTCAGGAGGACCTGAGTTCAAATCCAGCCGCACACACTTACTATGTGACCCTGGACACATCACTTCACCATGTTTGCCTCAGTTTCCTCATCTGTACATGAGCTGGAGAAGGAAATGGCAAACCACTCCCATATTTTTGCCAAGAAAATCCAAAATGGAGTCATGAAGAGTCATGTCTGAACATGACTGAACAATGTTGTTTTCCCCCCTTGATAGAATATGTTCTTGGATGATAGGTAATTTCATATTTGTCCTTGTCCTCAGTACCTATTACAGTTATTGATGCACAGAAGGCAATTTCTGATTGCCTCAGAATATCATTAACTTGGGGTAATAGGATCTGAGTTCTAATTCTGGTTTGGTCGCTTACTGCCAGTTATGACCTTTGGTAAGTCACATAACTTATCAGAGTCTCAGCTTCCTCATCTATAAAACAAAAGAGATATCCTAGATGGTATCTGCAATCCCTCTTAACTCTAGCTTGATGATTTTCAGATAGAAGACAATAATCCCTCTACATCTACTTGGTTACCAGTTCTACTTCCTCAATAGCTTCCACATATGTTCCATTCTCTCTTCGTATATCATAACCACCCACTGTGGCCTCTCATTGCCTCTTGCCTAAACTACTGTGATAGTCTTCTAATTTTTCTCCCTCTTTCTAGTCCCTGACCTTTCCAATTCATGCTCCACACTTATAGCATATTGATGTTTCTGCAGTGCATATCTGATTACGCAATTCCTCTGCTGTAGAAGCTTCACTGAATCTCCGTTGCCTTAAGGGGAAGAGGGAATGGGAAGAAGCAACTCTGTACCCACTGTGTGCCAGGAACTATATTAAGAGTTTTACAAATAAGAAGTAATTTTATCCTCACAACAACTCTGTGAAGGTGTCATTATTGTTCCCTTTTTACAGTTGAAGAAACTGAGGCATGCACTAATTAAGTGATTTGCCCAGGATTACACAGCTAGTAAGTATCTGAAGCCAAATTTGAACTCAGGTCTTCCTGACTCCAGGCCCACTGTTCTATTTACTGATTCACCTAGCTGCCTAAATAAATATAAACTCCTCTGTTTGGAATTTAAAGAATTTCAAAATCCATCCAAAGCCTACCTTTCCAGTCTCATTATATATTCTTTTCCTTATATTCCATACAAACTGGCCTACTAGCTGTTGTCCATATATGATATTTCATTTCCCATCATTTTGCATTTACACAAGCTTCCTTCCATGACTGGAGTGCAATCCCTCTTCATCTCCGCCTTTTAGAAACCCCATGTCCCTTCAAGGCTCAGGTCAAGCATCACCTCCGTCAAATTGTCCTGCATTTACTTACCTAGGAACAAGTTGTGTCTCTCTAGTAGAAGGAAGCTTCATGAAGTCAGGGACTATTTCACTTTCATATTTCTACACCTAATGCTATAGGTGCAGTGCTTGAGACAGTTGGTGCTTAATAAATGCACATTGATTTATAGACCTCAGACTTCAGACTTTCTGTATCCCCAGAATCTTGCATACAGTTAGTTGTTTCATTGATATTTATTGAATTGGATCCATTATGATGGGTGGTAATTATGTTTCCTCCCATCCTTAAGGAACATATTTCAGTCAAATCTATACAAATATTTTATATGTCTTGATAGATAGATCACCAAATATTTTGTGCATTTTATAGTTACTGGAATGGAATTTCCCTGTCAGGTATTATCTCTTGTATTTTTAAAAATTACTATGTAGAAATGCTTTTGATTTTGTGAGGGTTTATTTTGCAATCTGCAACTTTGCTGAAGCTATTGTCTCAATTAGTATCTTTGCTGATTCCTTAGGATTTTGTAAGTAGAACATCATTTCATCAAATAGGGATAATTTTATCTCATTTTTATATGTCTTTATGCCTTTAATTTCTTTCTTTTTTTATTATAGTTATTGGTAGAATTTCCAGAATTATATAAAAATTAGTGGGAAGAGTGGGTGTCTTTTATTTTACTCCTGATTTATTGAGAAAGCTTCTAATGTATATGCATTTCATATCATGCTTATTTTCAGTTTTCGATAGATATTTTTATGATATAAAAAGTATCTCTGTTCCTATACTTTGAAAGATTTTTATCATACATTAATGCTACACTTTGTCAAAGGCTTTTTCTCTAAGTATTGAGGTAATTGTATGGTTTTAGATGTTTTTATTTTTTATTTTTGTTTTTATTTTTTTGGTGAGGCAAACAGGGTTAAGTGACTTGCTTAGGACCATACAACCAGTAAGTATCAAGTGTCTGAGGCCGGATTTGAACTCAGGTCCTCCTGTTGGAGCTCTATCCACTGTGCCACCTAGCTGCCCCTGTTTTTATTTTTAATAGATTAATTAGTTCATTTTTCCCTAATATTGAATCATCCTTGCATCCCTGGTACAAATCCAACTTGGTCATAATGAATGATTTCTTGGATGAATTACTTTAGTCTGTTTGATAAGATTCTATTTAAATATTTTAAGTTGATGTTCATTAATGATATTGGTCCATAATTCTCCTTCTCTGCATTATTCTTCCTAGGTTTAGGTATAAGTGCTATATTTATCTCATGGAAGGATGCTTCCTTTATAAAATTTTGGTAATTGTGTTGTTTTAGAACTGATTGTTCCTTAAAAGTTTGATAGAATTCTCCTGCGAATCTTTTGGGACCCAGTTTTTTTTTCTTTTGTAGTTCCATTACAGCTGGTTCTATTACTTTTTTTCTGAGATGGAATTACTTAAAATGACCCATTTCCTGAAGATCAACATGTTGCCTTTAAGATGCAACTTTGACCAAAATACTCATAATGGAAAATGCTATCCACATCCAGAGAAAGAACTATGGAGTCTGAATGGAGACTGAAGCATACTATTTTTCCTTTTATTCTTTCTTGTGGTTTTTCCCTTTGGTTATAATTCTTCTTTATGACATGGCTAATGTGTAAATACATTTAAAATGATTATAGAGATATAGCCTATATCAGACTGCATGCCATCCTGGGGAGGGGAGGAGGGGAAGGAGATGGAGAAAATTTAAAACTCAAAATCTTATAAAAGTGAATGTTGAAAACTAAAAATAAATTTTTTTTTTAAGAAAGCAAGTTTGAATGAAATACAGAATGAATGATTAGGAAGCAGGCATAGTAAGTATGGAAAGGTAGGTTGGAGTGAAGAACTTTAAATGTGAAACAGGCATTTGTATTTGATCCTAGAGGTTTGAGGGAATCATTAGGGTTTCTTGAGCAGGGGAGTATAAAGCCAGATATGTGCTTTAGGAATATCACTTTGACTACTCTGTGGAGGATAGAGTAGAAGAGAGACTTAAATCTGGGTCACCAATTAGGTGTCTATTGTGTTTGTCCAGTTGAGAGGTGATGATGATGATGAGAAAAAAAAATAAAGCGTGACTCATCACAGAAGGGCCATCATTTTGGAGAAAGAATCTAGATAGATGGCCAAGATCATGTTTAACTGTGAGCTGGATCAAGTCACACAACATAAAGCAAAGTTTTATTGAAATGTGTTCAACAAGTGAACAACTGACTTGCATTTGTAACATCTAACATCTATGCAAAAAGCCTAATTCTTGCTTTTATGTTTATAAACTATAATAAAGCTGAAATGTCAGAAAAATGCAACTTTGACTCATTAGAGCCTGATCATTTTAAAATATCTCCGGGAACCAGTTGCTGAGGATAAATACTAAAAGCAGAAAGGGAACAATTCTCTTAATAAATAATCCCTTGTCTTTAACACTTGAAATGTGCTGTCTGATCATAATCTCACTGTGGGCACAGAAAAAAAAATTATATTTATCTTCTCTGCTTCTTGGTTTTAAAGTCAATTCTGTAAGTCTTTATTAAGTGCTTACTATGTGTTAGGTCTTGTGCTAGATGCTGAAGATACAAAAACAAAAAAGAAATAATGCCTGCCCTTGGGGAGCTTATATTTTGCTGGAAGAAAGCAACATGTGCACATAGAAGTAAATGATATACACGCATACATGCATATCAAAAAGTAATTTCAAAGTGACAGGAAAGTGCTGACAATTGGGAAAGTCAGAAAAAAAAGTGTTGGAGGTAGCATTTCACCTGAGCCTTGATTCAGATCTCTCCAATTTGGTAGGGCCTGTTCAACATTATGTTTTACTGGCACAACCTTTGAGAATCAACCATCAACCTTCATACCAGAGTGAGACATTGGGATGGGACTTAAGTTTAAATTACTGGAATTGGCCAGACAAATCTTATTGCCAAAAAAAGTATGTATGCCACTGATTATAGAATCTAGTGATTAGGAAAACCATTGCTTAATTTGAGATTCCTAATTTAGCTAATGCAGTTCCGTGGACATTTGTCAGAAAGCAGTATCCCCATGGAAATGGATACATGCACTAGTCTTTATTGAGAGACAGAACTTTTCTGGGATTATCCAGGGAAGTCCTGATTGACCCTTAATGACTCAGAGCAGCATCAAAGATAAATAGTGATGGAGCAAAAGAGGGAACAATCTCTTGTTGGAAAAACCTCACTTCTTACCTCATAGTCTCTGAAAGTGATACGACTGGTAGTGTGGTGGATAGAATGCTTGACTTGGGAGTCAGAAAGACCTGAGTTCAAATCCAGCCTCAGATACTTACAATTAGTATGATCCTGGGCATGTCACTCAACCTGTACCTGCCTCAGTTTCCCCATCTATAAAATGGGGCTAATAATAACACCCATCTCCTAGGGTTGTTGTGAAGGTAAAATGAGATGATATTTGTAAAGCACTTTGCAAATCCTAAAGTACTATATAAATGCTAATTATTACTTTGGGAATTTTCTGCCTTTAGACTCTTTTCTAGGACTTTAATTTTCCAACAAGGTGCTGGGGGTGGCATTGCTCTGGTTTCTAGATCCCCAGGAACTTCACTCATGAGGTAACTAACAAGGTTGGAGATGCACATTTCTTAGGATTTATAATCACTGATCTGTGCTCAGAAAAAGAAAATAAGTACTTCTGTCAAGTCTCAGGTTCTCCTAGGAAAGCACATGTCTCCTTTTGCCATGTGCTTCTTCTACAAGTCACTATTGCCGCTGGCTGGTGGAGGGGAGAGAATTTCCTTCCTTCCTTTCCCCCTTGCTAGAAGTCAATAAGAGAGGAGATTGAAGAGTTCCAAGCAAGAAAGCACCCCCTCCCCAAGAGAATGCAGGATGATTCTTAAAGTTTAGAGATAGGCTACAGGATATCCTTAAAGAAGAGTCCTTCTAGACTGACACTGCACCACCAATCATTTTGGACGCAGCCACCAGTTATTGGGGGCCCATCACCACTTCATCCCAGCAAGGCACTAGATTGAATGTCTCTCAGTGATGGCTTATACATATGATCACCTCTCTGGGAGCTTCTGCTTTCTGACAAATCCTTTCAAGCTGATTGGGAATTTTACATCAAGCAGAAGTACTCCTGATCACTCTGGTTATACCAGAAAGAGTTGCCAATCTGTCAACAGTTTCCATGTCTACATATGAGCCTCCTCTAGTATATGGTCCATCACTATTTAATAAACTCCTGTACAGAGGCATACCAAAAAAGGTAAGAATAGTTGTAGGAATAAAGAAGAGAATAATCCATATCTTTACATTTGCAGTATGATTTGGATATTCCTTCGTGAGTTGACTGAGAATCTGTGCTTATTTATAACTAGCCAAGCACCCTGTTGTTATACTATTTCAAATAACTATAAGCCAACACTCTTATTAGGAAGCAAATAGCAATTAGCATAGCACTGAGAGCTATATTTGATCATCCCTTAGAGTTTTAGCACCCAGGAATCCAAATATATAGCATACAATTCAAGAGGCAAATTACTAAACCAAGAACCCAGAGAACTAATAAAAAATGCTGTAATTCTCTTACCAAATAATTAGATAAACAATATGATGGTATGTTGCAAAAACAGTGGTGCCATTAATGTGTTCTTTATTCACAGTGTATGAATTATGGAATGACAGTCTTCACAGTAAATAACTTCAAGGAGCAAGTACAAATTAATATTAATTAAAGTATTAAGCTACAGAAAGTAAGTAACCACACATATCTTGTGTATTCCATCTCCTGCAGGTGTCACCGGAGGGAAGGCTGCAAGGGGTCAGGTTGGGTTTATTACATCTGTCCCAAAGGACTCCCTCCTGGACAGGCAGTCTACCATTTTCTGCTGCTGTCTCATGACCAGCCTCTTCAAATGAGAAGAATATCTAAAGCTCCCTAGGCCAGAAGAGCGCCTCATACCTTTCATCTTCTGCTAGGTATATCATGTCACCTAGAGGAAAGATGCAAGCGGCTGGGCCAGGCATCATCCATCTGCCCCAAAGCAATGACTTCTGTTTGTGCCCCCACCAGGCAACGTCTACATGCTGCTGCCAATCTCCCAACCGGGATGTGAAGAACCTCTGGTGAAAGAGGAGCAGCCTACCCCTTGATTTGAGGCCTTCAATCTCCTTTTGTGCCTGTCCTCTGAGGGAAGAGGAAGAGAAAAGTTGGGGGAAATAGGATTTCTTTTTCCTATTGTGCGTGTTCAGCATCCATCTCCACCTGTGCCTTTTTGCAGCCTAATCTCTAGCTTTTGGGAAGAAGAGGAGTTGTGAAGTGATACCTTTCATCTGACCATCTGACCTTGTGCTTCCATCTCATATGGCATTTGTCCCCAGTTTAATCTCTAATCCTTTGTTGGGAAGAGAAATGGTACCCTTTACTCAATGCTGATGGACATTCTCACACATAGTCATATCCTGCACATCCCAGTGACTCTGAATTTCTGTAGATCATCAGACAAACTCCATTCCAAACTCCCCATCATCCAATCCATTATTCTCATCTTCCTCAACCCTCTCATTCCAAAGTTTTAACCAAATACCACCCAGTCCTTCCACTGTGTCCTCTGAATGCCTGTTCCATAGGTGATAAACCACCCTTCATTTAAAATCCATTCTTCTTCCACTTCTTCAGTACACTAGCTATTATTGCAACTTAGCTAACCTCCCTTTCCACTCTTTCCAGTACTGGCAGCAGCTTGATTCATTCTTCTTGGTTCATTGTTCAAGGCAGGGCAGTTGGAATACTCCTTGCTTCCCACTGTCTCTTCCAGGTTTTCCCCTACCTCCACCATTCACTAACCTTTCTTCCTCTGAGGTCCGTGCTATTCATATCTATTATCCAATAAAAATCTTAGTAACTTCTGTCCATAGATGCTCCCCTCCGCCCGTGTCACTCTCCTTTCTTCTTCAATGAAATCAGTACCTGGATCACAGTTTTTCCTCTCCTTTTCACTTCCTGCCCTTACACTAGAGGACTTCAGCATGCATACAGACTCTCCCTCTAACATCCTAACCACTCAGTTCCTTGATCTACTCACTTCCTATGAGCTATTCCTCCAACATCTTGGCTACACACAAAAATAGTCATACTCTTTTTCGTGGTGTTACCCAAAAATGTACCCCCTCTATGTTCAATAATTCTAATTATCTGATCATAATCTATTGGCTTTTCACCTCTCCCTCTGCCTTCCCTGGCAAAACACTACCCTTCATCCACATTGTGACCTCCAATCCCTTGACCTCTTAATTATTTCCCAGGTCATATCCCCTGAACTAACCAATTTATCCTCTTATCCCTGTCTTGACCCCTTGATGAACCAAATTAAACTCAACACTACCCTTCTCTCTAAAATCCCTAGCCCCTTTATCATATCACTAATTATGTTCAGCCAGGCATTAGTTCTGGATCCTTACCACCGTTTACCACCTTCATTCTTACACACATCCACTGAACAAAAATGCAGAAAATCATGCAACTATTCTGACTCAAACAATTACAATTTTATGTTATACAAGCTTCACTAAGCCCTCAATACTGCTAGGCAATCCTACAACACTTCCCTTATCAACTCACTATCTCACTCTCCTCAGTGGCTTTTCTAAACTTTTTTATTCCTCAAACTTTCCACAGTCCCCTTCTCCCCCTCTTCTCAGCTGAGAACCTTGACTCATATTTGCCCCCCCAAACTGAGACCATTCACCATGAGCTCAGTGTTCTCTCCTCTTTCTCATCTCCCAACCACTCATATGCTGTCTGCCACTTTCTCTTCCTTCACCTCTACCTTACATGATGAAGTGGCCCTACTCCTTACCAAAACTAATCCCTCCACTTGTTCAAGTGATTCCATTCCATCCTGTCACCTCCAAAGGATTGCTTCTTTATTATCTCCACTCTTTCACTCATTTTCAATATCTCTTTGCCTACTAACTCATTTTCTATTGTCTATAAATATGCCCATGTTTCTCGCATCCTGAAAAAAACCCTCAGTTGATCCTTCCATCCCTGCTGTCATTCTATAGTTCTTCTGCACTTTATAGCTAAAGTCTTTACAAAGGTTTTCTACAATAGGTATCTCCACTTTCTCTCCTCTCATTCTTCTTCGCCCCTTACAATCTAGCTTCTGACCTTATAATTTCACTGAGACTGCTCTTTCCGAAGTTATTAATGATCTTTTAGTTGCTAAATGCACTGACCTTTTCTCAATCCTCATTCTATCAGAACTCTCTGCAACCTTGGACACGGTTGATCCCTTTTTCCTCCTTGATACTCCCACCTAAAATCTCATCTTTCATCAGAAGGCTTCCTTAACCCTTCTTAATTCTTGGGCCTTCCCTCTATTAATTATTCCTTTCTGATATGATATATAGCTTGTTTTGTGTATATTTATTTGAATGTGGTCTCTCCCATTAGGCTGTAAGCTCCTTGAGGGTAAGGTCTATCTTTTGCCTCTTTGTATGCCCACTACTTATCACAGAGTAGGCACTTAATAAATGTTTATTGATTGATTGAAGTAACTATGAATGAGTCATAAGGAAAATACAATATTAGGTGATATAAAAAAGTACAACTATTCATGCCACCCACTTAGGGTCAACCAGGATGCCATAATAAATCCTGATACTTGTGCAGCAAGTATCCTATGAGCCAACATTCCAGAGCCAGACTGTTACATCTCTCCAGAGGGGTTTGAAGTGTCTCTCCTCTGATGATATTAGCTCAAGCCCCTCACTACTTGTCTTCCCCTCCCTTGTTAAGTAACATTAACTAGTATCCCATTTCCATTTTACCAACTAGCATCATTTAGATTTTACAAAGTTATTTACTTTGAAGATATGGGCAGAACAGCAACATAAACATTTCCCCCCAATATCTTGGAGGTTCTAACAGCACAGTTTTTAAATATTGGTTCAACCAAGTCCATGTCCAAATATGGCATGATTGCTAACTGAGTACTTGTCTCAACTACTTCTGGACTGAGGCCCCAAGGTCGTTCCTTGCTCCTCAGTGCAATAGATTCTGGACTGGCTGCAAAACTTGTCTTGGACTCCCAAAGGCTTACTCTCCTGAACTCCTTTTTGGTGAGGCAATCGGGGTTAACACAGTGGTCACACAGCTAGTAAGTGTCATGTGTCTGAGGCCAGATTTGAACTCAGGTCCTCCTAATTCCAGCACTGGTGCTCTACTCACTGCACCACCTAGCTGCCCCTCCTGAACTCTTTAAATTTACAAGATAGAAGTCTCCAGATTCATCTTCTTCTCCTAAATCAAAAGGACAAGTAACCAAGCAAAGCACTGCAGTCAATTGTTACCAGACCACGTGTTGGCCCAAGAAAGAGGACTGCAGGTCTCTCCTTTACAAATCGTCTCTCACTGGATGCCTTCAGCAAAGGAGTCAAAATGAAGAGAAGTGATCCAAACAAGAGAGAAGGCAAGAAGTCCGTGGAGGTCCTACGCAATGCCTCCACAGCCATTTCAAGAGCTTCACACTCACCATGTATCTAGCTGACTAGGACAAGGTACAGACAGGACAGTTACTAGGACAGTTTTCAAAACTGTTCCAAACTTTCCCCAAGTCACTGCCAATAAACATCCTCATATCTTTCCAGGACATAGGCTCCAAATCTCTTCCACATGGGGAATTTGTATCAGAAGCACTTTTTACTGCATTTGAAAATTTTATGGCCTTCAACAAATTGGTAGGGATGTTTGGAATGTATTCTCCATGACCCTAATCTAGACTATTTCCATGGGGTCCTGGAGAGGCATAAACATTGACTTTTTATTTGTTTCCCTAGGGTTATATGGTCAAAAGCCTCAAAACAGTCAACACGGCATGATCTTATACAGCTCCATATACATTAAAGAAAATTGCATTTCTCCTGGTCTGCTCTCTCGGTGGATTTCTGCTCTTGATATGGATTTTTGGCTTATGGTATCTAGTAAGACCCACTCTTGAAAGAAGTAGAGCGCTAGAGCTCCACAACACGTGGGTCTCAGTCCTTGCCTTAGAGGATTTTTGTTTCCCTTTTGTTTTAGGAGAAGGAGATTGAGTTGGAAGCTCTGACCTTTCAAGTTTCAAAAAGTCAGGAGAGTGAGCCTCTGGAAGTCAGGACATCTGGGAAACAATTCCATGTTGGCTTTTGTAGCCAGCACGGTCTGAGGAGTGAGAAGAATGATCAAGTCTCTGGTCAGCTAGGGCCCTTTCAAGGCACAGCCAGTTCTGGCCACACAATAAATCAAAGAGGATGCCATTTCTCATGTGTTTAGCAGACTGGTTAAGTAAAAAGAGCTTGTCCATTGAACTTGAAGGAGGTGGCAAGAGGGAGCCACTGGAGAAGGCAATGGGCTGCTTCTTTTTCTGTCTCGAGCCATTTGAATTTTTTTCTATGAAGAGGTAGATGTCCTTTATCTATCCCGATCACAGGGCAGAGGACTTTGGAGGTGAAGTTTGCTTCCTGCCATCCTCACTAGCTCACTCTGTGACCTAAATTTCTTCATCTGTACCAGATAACACTGATGCAGTCAGTGCTTCAGATGAAAGATGCCTCTAGATGTGAAGTATGCAAGTCCTGAAATGCACTTAGACCTTTTTTGAGGGCTATAAAAATAAGCCTTTTATTTATCCATGAAAAACTGTCTTACGTGCAAACTGGGCCAGGTGAGGCATTAGAATGCATTTCTCTTTATTAAAAAACATGACCAGTGCTTTGAAGATCATCTGAACTCCCTTAGGGAGTTTGATGTCTCAGCCCCTTTCATTGTTAAGTAAGGATAATGAAAAAGAATACAACTACATATTTTAATGCTTAAAGATAACTCCATTAGTTTGACAAATAAGAAGTTATTTTGGGAAAATATCTATATTTCATAAACCATTACCTCTTCAGTTACAGTGATTCCCATCTCTTGGAGATGATAGACCATGGAACAAGTCTAAGTCCTGTACAGCAGGCAGGGCTAACAGTCTAACCCAATCTAAGGAAAGGAGCTCAGGGGATGTCTTGGAATCCTCAAAATTATTCATCTTGACTTCAGAATCACTGAATCATAGAAGCCGAGAGCTAGATGAACCTTAGGGGCCATGTCTAGACAAGTTTCTTCTCCACAACATCCAGAATGAATAGTCCTACTCTTAGGATGTTTTTGGAGATGGTGGATTCCCCCTGGTTACCACAGCTACTCATAGAAGGGGAAGGGAATGAGCATTTATAGAGCGTCTACTTTGTGCTAGGCATTATGCTAAGTATTTCATGGTTATCACATTTGATACAAACAGTAGTACTGAGAGGTAGGTGTTGTTATTATCCCCATTTAACAGTTGAGGAAATTGAGGTAAACAGGTTCAGTGATTTACCCAGGGTCAGACAGCTAGAATAAGTGTCCAGAGCTAGATTTGAACTCTAGCCTTCCTAACTTCAGACCTAGTGCTCTATCTGCTGTGCCACCTAACTGCCCCGATATTTCTAGTGAATGGCAAATCCTGTCCCTCCCACCTCCCATGTTTCCACAAGACAAGCTGTAACAGACAAAGTTTCACTGCAGGAAGCCCACCTGGCAGATGTTTCTGCCACAGATCAGAGTATTTCACAACATGTGGAACAATTCCTTTAGACAATAATTTTACCACCTAAGGTTCATATTCAGCTGAATGTCTTCTGTTGTAGTATGTATTTGTCCTTCTCTTAAATATACATTGTGTAGTTACACATATATAATGGCTTGTAACCCATCATTGATGCAGAACTATTCTTTGGCTAGATTGAGACCAAGAAGGAACACATCAAGATTCCCCCTGAGAGAATATCTGTACCTTTTCTTAAGATTGCCTCATGTCTGGCAGAGATTTAAGTAAAACTTAGAAATGATGAAAAACAGATTCCAGGCAATCTGGTTCTCAGACCTTCCATCAATTTCTTTTTCAATCAGTCAACAGGCACTGGACACCCAACATATGTTTTACGCATAGTCTTTCCAATAAGCAAGAGCACCACTCTCTTACAGATGCCTTGCCACTCATTATTTACAAAGATAATGCTGTTGGACTGATGTTACTAGCTTATCTGCTTTGAGTTTCTTCTCCACTAGTGCTGATAGGTTTATACCAAACTCTGTCACTCAATCTCTCCTGTGACCAATGCTATACATCAAATAATCAATCAACGAGCATCTATTACTACCAATTGTATGTCAGATGCTGTGTTGACAAAAACAAAAGTGAAACAGTTCCTGCCCTCAAGGTGCTTACATTCTATCATGGAAGACAACATGTGCATATATTAGTATATGCCAAATACACACAAAATGAATGCAAAATAGTTTTAGAAGGGGGGGCATTATCAGATAGAGGGAATGAGGAAAAACTTCATGTAGAAGGGAGGGACTATATAAATCCTGGAAGAAACCAGAGATTCCTAAAGACAGATGAAGAGGAAGAGCATTTCAGGAATGGGATACAATCAATGCAAAGTAACAGAGATAGGAACTGGAACATCATGTATGAAGAACCAGTAAGGCAACATGACTGGACCTTAAATTATTTGGAGGAGAGTAAGGTATAAGAAGACTGAAAAAGTAAGAAAGGACCAGGTTGGAAAGACTTTTAAATGTCAAGCAGAAAAGTTTATATTTGATACCAGAAGTAAGAGGGAACCATTTGAATTTATTGAATGGGGGGCTGGGACTATATGGCGGATAGATAGATTGAAGTGTGGAGAGGTTTGAGGTAAGGAGAACAAGATAGGAGGGAGCTTTAATGAATGGATTACAGGTGGAGAGAAAGGGAGGTGTGGAGACAGAAACAATAAGATTCGTCAATTAATTGTATATGTGGGTTGGATAAGGAATAAAGAACGATGTTGAAGTGAATATGAGGGACTAGAAGGGTGGTGGGGTCTTTCAGATCTTTAGATAAGTTCATAAGGGAAATTTAGGGGGTAATATGAGTTATTTTGGGGGGGCATATTGAGTTTGAGATGCTAGGGGATATCCAACTGAAAATGCTTTATATACAGTTGGTGATATGGGATTGGAAATCAGGAGAGAAACAGACAAACAAGGAATAGATTTATAAATCTGGGAATCCTCTGCATAGAAATGATAGTTGAATTCATAGGAGCTGATGAGCTCATCAAGTAAATGAGTGAAGAAAGAAAAGGGAAAAGGGTCCAGGACAGAGCCTTGTGGAACAGTTAAAATTAATAGGCATGATATCAATGATGAACCAGTGAAGGGTACCTAAAAAAAGTTCAAGCAGGAAGCAGGAGAACCAAGAGAGATAAGTGTCAAGATCCGGAGAGGAGAGAGTATCCAGGAGAAGAGCACATTCAAAAATATCTAAGGCTGTAGACAGTTCAAGAAAGATAAGGAGCAAGAAGAGGCCACTGCAGTTAGCAATTAGGAGGTCACTGTTAACGTTGCAGAGAGCAATTTCAGTTGAGTGATGAGACTGAGAGCCAGATTAAAGAAGATTTAGAAGAGTGGATTGTTATTAGAGCATGGACCCATGACCCAAAGAGCATATGTGTTTATTGGCTTAATTCCATCCAGCCCTGGCCTTCAGTTCCAAAAGAAAAAAACTGTTTATACCAATAGTTACAAATATGCTCCATACCTTTTAAAGATTTTAGCCAAAATATACTGATAGTCTATGATACGGGGATGAAAATTAACCTTTTTGGGAAGTTGGAAAATGTCATGGAATATGCCTCACTTTTAAGAAAGGAAGTTAAAAGCCCTCTTCTGTGTAAAACAGAAAAGGCTTCTAGAACAGAACAGCTTTCATTTTTTAAGCTGGAATTATAATAATTCTTACCAAATATTTCTAGCAACATTTACATATATTTAAAATCTGAAAGATTATCATTGTTCTGTTTTTCATATAAAAAGTAGATTGGTATGGGCAGCTGGGTGATGCAGTGGATAGAGCACTGGCCTTGGAGTCAGGAGGAACTAAGTTCAAATCCAGCCTCAGACACATAACACTTACCAGCTGTGTGACTCTGGGCAAGTCACTTAACCCCAATTGCCTCACCAAAAAAAAAAAAACAGATCAGTAAATGAGTTTAGATCTTAGGTGGTTTGTTGTATAGCATGCTAGACCTGAAGTCAGGAAGACATGTGTTCATAATACTACCTCAAACACTTAACTGACCCTCGGCAAATCATTTAACCTCTCCAAGCCTCAGTTTCCTCTACTTTAAAATGGGAATAATAATAGCACCTATCTCCCAGGGTTGTTGTGAGGATCAAATGAGATAATATTTGCAAAGCACTTAGACAGTTCTTGGCACATAGTAGGCATGTTTCATAAATGCTTATTCCCTCCCTCCTCCACTGAACCTAAATCTATCTCTGCAACTTCCATCCATCACTCCTAGTTTTTCCTTCCGGGCCAAGTAAAACAAATCTAATTTCTCTTCCATATGGCAGACTCCTTTATAGATATCTGAAGACAGTTACGAAATGCCCACTCTTTCTAACCCATTTCTCTTCTTCAGGGAAAAAAGAATGATGGAAAAAAGATTAAACTCTATGGAACTCACTTTATCCTATCCTCTCCAATAGAATAATTCCTTTAGCCAGTCCTCTTATGCATGGTCTCCCAGTACCCATGTCCATCTGGATATCCTCTGAAGGGTCTTCATTTGGCCAATGTCCTTCCTAAACTTTAATTCCCACAACTTGTCAGAATACTCCAGAGGGAGTTTGATTAGGACAGAATATGGTGCCATTCTAGACACTGCTATCAATTACTGCTTCCTGACTTTACATTAGCATTTTTGGTTCCTTATATCACTTTGATAATTCAAACTGAGCTTATAGTCCTATTGGTTGTTGTTCAGTTGTGTCCAACTCTCTGTGACCCGATTTGGGGTTTTCTTGGCAGAGATACTGGAATGGTTTGTCATTTTCTTCTCCAGCTCACTTTACAGAAGAGGAAACTGAGGCAAACAGGGTTAAATGACTTGCACAGGGTCACACAGGTAGTAAGTGTTTGAGGCCAGAGTTGAACTCAGGAAGATGAGTCTTCCTGACTTTGACTCTATCCATTGCACCACTTAGTTGCTTCAAACATTTATTAATGTTTTTAATAAATTCGTGTAAGGCATTTTACTTGAATCTGAGAGCACAAAGTAGAAAAACAACACGATTTCTGCTGTTAAAGAGCTTGATTTCTAGTAATAGAATAAGACACACACACACATAATTACACATATATTATAAAAATGTTAAGTGCTTAGGATAAATCAAGCAGAATAATCTGAAAGACTTAAGGGGAAACTCCTAGCTGGAGGAATCAAGGAACATTGCTTGGTCCTCCTCGGTAACCCGCCCTTCCTTCCTTGCCTTGAAGATTTAAATGGGAAGTTTCCCATGGAGCACTTCAAGCTCTTTTTATACTTTCTCCTTTACTTCTTAATTGAATCAATTGTGGCTAGGTTGCTAGCATTTTTTTCTTCCTTTCTAATCCCCTTTGAGATAATTTCTCTCATGGAACCTTAGGCAATGAGATATTACTTATTATACATCTTAATTTTTTGACCTCAGATATATGGTCTTGGAGGTGGGTTCCCTTCACATGCATCAAAATCTAAGACAGCATGGTCATTTCCATATTTCTTACCATTTCCACATCACTCACCAGTTTTTCCTCTTTAGATCCGTAAATACCAATGCGGGGCTTTACCTCAAAGAGATCAAAGAAACAGGGAAAGGATCCATATGCAAAAAAATGTATAGTAGCTCTTTTCATGGTGGTAAATAAATGGAAACTAAAGGGATTCATTCCCATCAATTAGAGAATGGCTGAACAAATTATGGTATTTGAATGTAAAAGAATACTGTTGTTCTGTAATAGATAATGAAGCAAATGGTTTCACAGAGGTCTCAGAGGACATAAATGAATATTGAGTGAAGTAAACAGAAACAAGAGAACAATTTATACATGAACAACAACATTGTACAAACGACATTGAAACACTTAAGAACTCTGATCAATTCAATAACTAACCAGAATTCCAACAACTAACTAGAATTCCAAAATTCCATGATGAAAAATGTTACTCATCTCCTGACAGAGAGGTGATTGATTTAGGGTGCAGATTGAGAAACTTTTTGGATGTGGCTAATGAATGAATTTGTTTTGTGTGACTGCTTATTTGTTATAAGGGTTTTGTTTTTCTTTTCTCTTAGTGGGAGAAGGAAGGTGGGTTAATTTAAAAACACTAAATTTAACTTTAAAAACAATTAAGTCCGTAGTGGAAGTCCTGCTCATGTCTTCTTCAACTTTCTGAATGATCAAATTATTGAACAGGCAAGCCAAGAATTTCTCAGATACTCCGATTTTGTTACTACTCTGCTTCTCGGTGCCTTGAATAGATGACCTCAGCATGTTTACCCACAGACATCCTTGCTCTCCTTCAAGGCTTAGTTCATTCATAGACAGTATCCTCTAGGAAGGTTTTCCTGATTCCTCCAATTGGAAGATATTTCTCCCATCTTAAATATCTTTCCTTTGTATTAGTTCCTTCTCTATTGCCTATAAATGTTCTCAGGCCTTTCGTTGTTGTTCAGTCATTTTCAGTTACCTTTGTGACCCCATTTGGGGTTTTCTTGGCAGACATAGTGGAGTAGTTTGCCATTTCCTTCTCCAGCTGATTTTACATATGAGGAAACTGAGGCAAACAGAATTGAGTGACTTGCCCAGAGTCACACAACCAGTAAGTGTCTGAGGCCAGATTCAAACTCAGGAAGATGAATCTTCCTGACTCCAGACCTGGCACTCCACCTACTGCACCTAGCTTCCATAGCTGGCGTTTCTACTTCCCTTTACTGCCAAATTCCCAGAAAGTCACTTGTACTTACTTCCTCTACTTCATTATCCTTTCTTCACTCCTCTGCCTCTGAAACTATTCCCTCAAAATATATCTTTCATTCTTTTATCCATTCACCATGCAAGTGACTCAATGATCTGAATTATAATTTCCAAACTTTATTTCCCAATGCTATCCTCCATGGTCACAAGTTAGGGCTCCTAATCTTCCTCTTGGCATCATGATGATTTCTTTCTTTCTTCCTTTAGTGGGAACATCACTAAGCCTTCTTCTTTATTGGATATTTTCAGGCAGCACTTACGAAGAAGAGTAAAATCTTTGTGACTCAAGTATACTTTGGATACTCTTGTCTGAGGCAAATTAGACATGATAACTTCAGCTACAAATACGAAGGTTTGCAAGCAATTCAGTCTTATGATACACTGTGGCTAAAAAGCTAGAAGCCTTTTAAACATCTCTGTAGTAGCACAAAACTCCACTGAGTTTTACAGGGAGAAAATAACAACCTTTAGAAAAAAGGTGATCCCAATTCAAAAAGAAAAAGAAAGAAGGAAAAGGACTATTACTATAACAAAGAGCATGGATGATTAAATCTGTGAAAGACTGGAGAGATAACAAAAGAATTCACATTTTTACATTAGTTTACTTTAACTGTATTTTAGCACCTTTCTGTTACTGAACTAGGTGGTACAGTGCATAGAGTGCTGGGCCTGGAGGCAGGGAGACTCATCTTCCTGAGTTCAAATCTGGCCTCAGACATTTTCTAGTTGTATGACCCTGGGCAAGTTGTTTAACCTTGTTTGCCTCAGTTTTCTCATTTGTAAAATGAGCTGGGGAAGGAAATGGCAAATCACCCTAGTATCTTTGCCAAGAAAACCCCAAATAGGGTCACAAAGAGTTGGAAGTGACTGAAAAATGACTGTATAGTAACAACAGTACTGTTACTAAAGAACCAGGAATGTTTACTTTGGTGGAAAAAAAAAACCTGGGAGAAGGGAGAAAGACATGATTGTAATCTTCAGGGATTAGATTTATTTTTCTTGGTCCCAGAAGTGGAACCAATGAGGGAAAGTTATAAGTAGGTATAAAATAACACAAGGAGGGGGGAATTCACCTTAAAAATTAAAACCAACAAGAAGTAAAATGGATTCACTCAAAAGGTAATGAAATCATACAGTTATGGGTACTAAAGAAGGATTTTTTTTTTTCAGATGTGGCTTGAATTAGATGAATTTAGGTACTTTCTAACTCTAAGCCTATTATTCCTCAGTGAAGAAAAAAACACCTTTGTCCTAGGACTCTTTTCTCAAATTATATCAGCTAAGATTTATAGTACTTTAGTACTATAAAGTACTGTAAAGTACTATAGTACTTTACAAACTTACATTATTTTATTTGATCCTCACAGCAGCCCTGCTAGAGAAATACTGCATAAGTATCACCCCCATTTTATAGATAATGAAAGTGTGGCTCAAGAGATTAAAGGAGTTATCCATTGCCACATAACTGGTAGGTATTGGAGTATACATCTATTAACTCCAAATCTAGGTTTTCTACTTAGCCATACCTTGTAATATAAAGTATCTTTAATCTTGGAATTATAAATCATATCACAATGGAATACAATATATTTATTTTCAAATGATAGAGGCACTGAAGATATTGGAGGAAATTAACTTCACCAAGATCAATAATTAGTCAATAAGCATTATTAAGTATTTACTTATACCAGGCACTGTTCTAAACACTGGGAATACAAAGAAAGGGAAAAGATAGTTCCTGCCCTCAAGGAATTTACAACCTAATGGGAGAGCCAACAAGTAAAAAAATATGTACAAAGCATGTATGGCATAAATAGAAAATTATGAAGGAAAGATATTAGAATTATAAGAGATTGCTGAAGGCTTCCTGTAGAAGATAGGATGTTAGGCAGCACTTGAAGAAACCAAGGAAGCCAGTAGGCAGAGATGAAGAGGGAGAGCATCCAGGCATGGGGGACAGCCAGAGAAAAGGCCTAGAGTGGAGAGATGTAGTTTGTGGAATAGCAAGAAGGATGATGTCATTGGATTGAGGAGTATGGGGGGAGTAGTAGTATGCAATGTGAAAGAACTGAAAAGGTTAGGTCATGAGGGGTTTTGAATGCCGATTTAGTATTAGATCCTGGTGCTGAATGGGAACCACTGGAGTTTATTGAGTAGGGGGTGGGGTGACATGGTCAGACCTGTGTTTAGGAAAATCACCTTGGTTTGCTGAATGGAAGATAGGCTGGAATTGGGAGAGACTTGTGGCAGGCAGACTAACCAGAAGGCTACTGGAATAATTTCCAGGCATGAAGTGATGAGGGGCTGCACTAGGGTGGTGGCAGTGTCACAGTAGACAAGGGGGCATATTTGAGAAAAGTTACAAAGGTGAAATTGACAGGCCTTGGCAGCAGATTGTATATGGAGGCGCAGGGATGAGAGGGACTGAGTAGATGAAGATGACACCTAGGTTAATAGCTTGGAGGATAGTGGTTCCCTTGACAGTAAATAGGAAATTTGGATGAGAGGGAGGGTTTAGAGGGAAAGATAATGAGCTCAGTTTTGGACATGTTGAGCCCTTCTGCCACCTATTGAGAAGGCAAGCAATGTGATATCAGTTATTCATTTGAAGGCACATAAAATATATTTCCATATTGAACGTGCTGCAAAAAAACCCCACCAAAACAAAACAAAAAAAATAAAGAAAATGAAAAAAAGTATGCTTCAGTTTTTACTCAGTTCATAAATTTTCTCTCTGGAGGTGGATAACATTTCTCATCATGGATCCTTTGGAACTGTGTTTGGATTATTGTCTTGAACAGAGTAGCTAAATCTTTCATAGTTGTTTACAGTTATGATAATTCTATTACTGCGCATCATTTGGAGAATGGCTAAAGAAGTCATGGTATATGACTATAATGGAATACTACTGTAATATAAAAAATGACAAGCAGGATGATTTCAGAAAAACCAAGAAACACTTATGTGAATTGATGCCAAGGCAAAGTGAGCAGAATCAGAACATTGTACGCACTAACGGCATGGATTGTTTTCGTGATTATGGCTTTGTAATATAGTTTGAAAGCTGGTACTGCAAGGTTGCCTTTCTTCATTTTTTTTCCATTGATTCCCTTGATATTCTTGAATTTTTGTTTTTCCAGATTAATTTTATAATTTTTTCTATCTCTATAAAATAATTCCTTGGTGGTTTGGTACAACATTGAATAAGGACAATAATTTAGGGAAAATTGTCATTTTTATTATATTGTCTTAGTCTACCTATGAGCAATTAATATTTTTCCAATTGTTTAGGTCTGTCTTTATTTTGTGTGAAAAGTGTCTTGTAATTGTGTTCATATAGTCCCTAAGTTTGTCTTAGCAGGTAGACCCCCAGGTATTTTATAATGTTTGCAATTATTTTAAATGGAATTTCTTTTTCTATCTCTTCCTGCTGGGTTTTGTTGGTAATATGTAGTAATGCTGATTACTTAGATGGGTTTATTTTATATCCTGCAACTTTGCTGAAGTTGTTTCGATTAGTTTTTTAGTTGATTCTCTAGAATTCTCTAAGTATAGTGTCAAATCATCTGCAAAGAGTAACAGTTTTGGCTCCTCATTGCCTGTTTTTATTCCTTCAATTTCTTTTTTTGTTATTGTTTTATTGCTATATCTAGCATTTCTATTACAATATTAAATGATAGTAGTGATAATGGACATCCTTTCTTCACCTCTGATACTATTGGGAAGACTTCTAGCTTATCCCCATTACAAATAATGCTTTTGGTTTTAGGTAGATATTAAGTACCATTTTAAGAAAAGCTCCATTTTTTCCTATGCTTTCTATATTTTTAATAGAAATGAGTGTCGAATTTTCTCAAATCTTTTTCTGCATTTATTGATATAATCATTTTATTTTTATTGTTCTTATTATGGATACTATCAATTATGCTGATAGTTTTCCAATTGAACCAGTCCTGCATTCCTGGTAAAAGTCTGACCTGGTTGTAGTGTACAATCTTTGTGACATAATACTGTAATCTCTTTGCTAGTATTTTATTTAAAATTTTTGCACTGAGATTCATTAGAGAAATTGGTCTTTAATTTTCTTTCTCTGTTTTCGCTTTCTCTAGTTAAGGTATTAAAACCATATTTGTGTCATGAAAGGAATTTGGTAGGACACTTTCTATTGGTAGGGTACTACTTTTTCAAGCAGTTGATATAGCATTAAGATTAATTACTTCTTAAATGTTTGATAAAATTCACTTGTAAATACTTCTGGTCCTTGGGATATTTTCTCAGGGAGATTATTTATGCCTTGCTTAATTTTTTTTCTAAAATGGGATTATTTAAGTATTCTATTAGCTCTTCTGTTAATCTGGGCTATTTGTATTTTTGTAAATATTCATCCATTTCACTAGGATAAATATTCATCCATTTGCATGTCAACTTTACTGGGATATAATTGGGCAAAATAACTCCTAATAATTGCTTTAATTTCATCTTCATTGCTGGTGCATTTGCCCTTTTCATTTTTGATACTGGTAATTTGGTTTTCTTTTTTAAAATCAAATTAACCAATGGTTTATCTATTTTATTGATCTCTTCCCCCTTAAAATCACCTTTTAATTTTATTTGTTAGTTCAATGAATTTTTTGCCTTCAATTTTATTAATCTCTCTTTTCAGGATTTCCATTTTGGCTTTTAATTGGAGATTTTTATTTGTTCTTTATCTAGTTTTTTTTAGTTACATGCCCAACTCATTGATCTGCTCTTTCTCTCTTTTATTGACATACACATTTAAATTGCCCCTAAGTAATGCTTTTGCTGCACTTGACAAATTCTGACATATTGTCTCATTGTTGTCATCACTTTAATGAGATTATTGATTGTTTCTGCCATGTGTTCTTTGATCCACTCATTCTTTAGGATTAGATTATTTAGTTTCCAATTAATTTTTAATCTAAGCTTCCATGGCTTTTTAGTGAATGTAATTTTTACTGTATTATGGTCTGAGGGTACATTAAATATTTCTGCTTTTCTGAATTTGGTTGTGAGGTTTTCATGCCTAACACACGATCAAGTTTTATGAAGGTCTCATGTATAACAGACAAAAAGATAAACTCCTTTCTATTCCCTTTCAATTTTCTCTAAAGGTCTATCATGCCTAAATTTTCTAAAATTCTATTCAGCTCCTTAACATTTTTCTTGCTTATTTTATGGCTAGTTTTTTTTTTTCTAACTCTGAGAGAGGAAACTTGAGATCCCTCACTGGTGTATTTTTACTACTTCCTCTTGTAACTCATTTAGCTTTCAAGAATTTGGATGCTATACTGGTTGGTGCATATTGATATTTCTTCATTGTTTATGGTGCCTTTTAGTACAATGTCATTTCCTTGCTTATCTCTTTTAGTCTATTTTTGTTTTGCTTTTTCTAAGATCATGATTGTTACCCCTTCAGCTGAATCATAATAAATTCTGCTCCAGTTCTTTATTTTAACTCAGTGTGTGTCTCTCTGTTTCAAGTGTGTTTCTTATAAACATATTTAGTAGATTTTGGTTTCTCATCCATTATTCTATCTGCTTCTGTTTTATGGGTAGGTCCATCCCATTTACATTCATAGTTATAATTACTAACTCTGCATTTCCCTCCATTATATTTTCTTCGATTTATCCTTCTCTCTCTCTCTTTCTCTTTTTACCCTTTCCTTCCTCAAAAGTCTATTTTGCTTCTGACCACTGCTTCCCTAAATCCACCCTCTCTTTTATCACTGCCCCACCTTTTTTCTTATCCTCTCTTCCCTCCTATTTCCTTATTGGATATGATAGATTTCTATAACACCCCGTGTGTGTGTGTGTGTGTGTGTGTGTGTGTGTGTGTGTGTGTGTATTCTTCCGTCCTTGAACCAATTCAGAGAGTGAGGTTCAAGTGTTGTCTGCCTCCCTCCCATTTTTCCCTCCACCATAAAGGTTTTTCTTTGTGTCCTTCTTTTATATGAAATAATTTTCCTCATTCTTCTTTTGTCTTTCTCTTTGTCCCAGCACATCCCTCTTTCACCCTTCATTTTTTTTGAGATCATCCCAGTATATTCAACTTACTCTCATGCCCTCTGTCTATGTAGTGTCCTTCTAACTGCCCCAGTAGTGATTAAGTTTTTAGGAGTTAAATATATCATCTTTCCATATAGGAATATAAACAGTTTAACCTTATTTAGTTAGAAGGGGCAATCTATTAGAGGAGGTGGAATGGAAAGAGATCATTTGTGCAGGTAGAGGCATTTGTAAAATGGGAGACAAGTGTAGATCCTAAGGTAGGGAGGGCTATGAGTTTGCTGTTGGCAGGAAGGCAGAATAAAAATTACAGGCTCTAGCCTTGTCCTTCTAGCCTTGCTAAATGAAGCTTTTGATAGGTGGTATATGTGGACTATAATGGGAATGTTGAGTCTGAGAGGTTTTTTCATATTAACTCAGAGTTAACTAAATTGAAAGAATAAAATCTAAGCCAGGAGGAAAAACAGTTAAAAAAACAAAACTTAATGCCTAAGAAATAAACTAGTCATTTGTATCACAAAAGAGCTGAGTTGGTCTCTGGGACTATGAACTGAAAGGGTTGATAGATTGCTGCTCTGGAAAGAAGCACATGGTAGGTGCTATTTAGCAGGTGGCATCTGCTGGGAATCAATGAAGAGCGGATCAGACCAAACTCCCTCAGATAACAGTACAATAGAGAAATTAGACTAATAAGGGACAGAAAAAAATTTGTAGCAGCAGAGAAAGTAGCTTACAGCCAATGACTTCATCAAACCAGAAGCAGCTTCACAGGGAAATTGCAGCATTAAAGGGAGAGAGATGGTCCAGCAGAGTTGCCAAGCTAGAAGTGTGAGATACCCTGGCTTCATGAGCTCCTTGGCTGCATGTATTTCTCAACGTTTGTCTCCTTTCCCACAAGTGTCAAGTTGGCCATGTGTATTCCCTATGCTTACGCCCTTTTTCTCCTACTTGTGGAGTGGCAACCTTGAGGAGAGAGTACCTCCCTGTGTATTAGAAGAATTTTTGACATTTATTTTCTTATATTAGGATGTTTAATTACATATATTTCTTGAAATTCAGATATCTCTACTTCTCTGGTAAAAGAAACATTGATAGAGCCTTGTGGGCTATGGTTTTGAATGGAATCTGACCTATAGTGTGTCTTTCAGGGACCCCACACTGAATGGATACTAGGGCTGTACGAATTTTTAGACACAGAGCATATTTCAATACTTGAGTGTTTTATGATTTATCACTGTCAAGACTTCCCTCTCTGATTGGATCACAAACTGTCTACACCTCAGTATATGGCCTTTGGGAATTTATATGGCAGAAGAAAAACATCGTCTTCTGGTGGATAATCTTTAGGTGATGAGCCTCACTGTACTTAGCAAGAATGGCCCTCAGATGACAAACAGTCTGCCTCTGGGCCCACACTAGAAACTTTTCCACCTTGGTTGGACTTGTCAAATCCTGGACTTCTCTGGGACATACTTAGATGATGCAGCCACCCTCCAGGTTGAGACAAGGCAACAGAGGAAAACTTCAGTGAAGAAGATACAGAACATCCATGGGAGAAATTACTTCTCAAATTTAAATGAATACAGTGGGCTGTAACTTCTAATTATCTTCAGTTAGTTACTTCCTTTCTTTCCCTGAGACTAGTAAGCTATTACACACAATGGTGTTATCCAAAAAGGAGAATGATACACTATTTAGAAAGAAGAGAATGTAGGCACTAAAGTCATTTGTTTGTTGAAGGTGAGAGGAGACACCCAAATGAAATCAAACCATCCTGGTTCATCTTTGTCCTTTCTTGTTATGATTATTCTTCTCCTGAAGGCAAAAGATACTGAGGAAAGAAGGCAAAGCTTAATGAATTTTTTGCTTTTCCAAAGGTTTAATATGCCTACTGACTTCTCAGAGTAACTGAGCGCATAGAATGGTTCTGTATCTGCCAGACACATCTACACATACACACACACACACACACACACACACACACACACACACACGTGTATATATATATTCTCTGCCCATCAAAATTTACCTGATCTTCAGGTAAATTTTGTGCCTTTCATGCCTAACTCCTGGTGGCTTGGAACTACTGGCCGACAATAAGTCAATTCAATTCCAATCAATTTAATAAATATTTATTAAGTGTTTACTACTATGTGCTAAACACTGTACTAGTTTCTCAAAGAGAGAGACAGCCAAAGACAGAGAGATAAAAACAGAGACAGAGCGATAAAGATAAAGAAGAGGAAGAAAGAAAAAAGAAGAAAGAAGGAAGAAGAAGAAAGAAGGAAGAAGATAGAATCCATGCCCTCAGGAAGATTTAGATTTCTAGGGGAGGAACTTGTAGGATCATAGATGTAGAGCTGGAAGGAGCTTAGAGTTCTCCAAACTGGTCTAATTCCTTCATTTTATAGATAAGGCAACTGAGGCCAAAGAAATTAAGGGAAAGTAGATGATAGAGCCAGGGTTTGAATTCAAATCCCAGGAACCCTCATTCAGTTCAGCTCTCTTTCAGTTGTACTAACCTGCCATTTAGGTATTGCTCCTTCCAGATAACACATTTGCATTTTAACAGGGGCTAAAATTGCTTTACCCCAAGGAAAAGATCCTAATGGTGAAAATTTCAGGCACCTTGGTTAAACTAGTAAGGGAATTGTCTTAGTGGTGAGGAGTTTTCTGGGCCTCTAGCCATGTAGACCCAGCTAGTAAATCCATACTTAATGAAAGCCTGGATTCCTTGATTCCCAGCTGAAGGCTTTTTGCCTTGAGATCATATGCTTTTAGTTTATATCTTCTACTAATGTTTTGAGTAAGAATCATAATAGATGACAGCAAGATTTATAAAAAATAGCCCCCTAAAGTGCATAGCTTTTATTTTTCAAGTCTCTGAGAAGCCCCTTATAGAATATTTGTCCGAGTTTTCCAAAAGGAATGAGAGATGTCACTTTTTATGAAAGCAACGTTTTCTCAGGCACTGAACATTTTATATTTAGCCCCCATCCCCAGCTCAGTGAACACTTTAGCGATATACTTCTGCAGCAGCTGTCTGCTGCCCCCAGGGGAGGTTCACAATTAAAAACTTCAGTTTCCTTGATTCATTAAATGTCAAGAAGCACCAAAGAGACTGACAGGTTGTAATACTCACAGGAAACATCCCTCATTAATGGGCTCAAGTATTAAAATAGGTCATTTAATTCTGATATTTGATGCACAGGTAGGCAAGTATCCCGCTTTTTGATATAAAAATTGGCCACACATGATTGAAGAAGCTTTTGTATTCAGGCTTCTGACATCAAAAAGCAAAAGACTAACGAAAAAAATGTGAATAAAGAAGCATTCAGATTTGAAGAAAATACAGGCTAGCAGCACTGATGAGAGCAGACATTTTATTAAAGAGTACTTAATAGCTCACCAAGTGTGTTCCATACCTTAGCTCATTTGATTCTGGAAACAGCCTTACAAGGTGGTTACAAGTATTATCACTTCATTTTTACAGAGGTCTACACAAGCATCTTCACTAGCCCAGTATCACATTATTAGTAAGTAGCCAAACTAGAGTTAAAATCTAGGTCTCTATTTCTAATCCAGACTTCTTTTCATCCCTTCACAATTGTAGGTGATGCTACTTGACAACACATTAGCTTCTAATACTTCCTGTGTGAGACTAGTAGAATAGGTTTTCAACGATGCTTCCCCTGAGGCAGTATTACTTAAAAAATAGGACAGAGTCATGGATGTGTGCCATAGCAATAACAACGGGGAAAGGGAAAGGAATAAGCATTTATATAGTGCCCACTGTGTGCCAGGTACTGTGCTAAGTGCTTTGCAAATATTATCTCATTTGATCCTCACAACAACCCTATGGGTTATTACTCCCATTTTTACAGTGGAGGAAACTGAGGCAGATTGAGATTAGGTGACTTACCCAGGGTATCACACAGTTAATAAGTATTGTAACTTTGGGTTATCTCTCTCTCTCTCTCTCTCTCTCTCTCTCTCTCTCTCTCTCTCTCTCTCTCTCGGCAATTGGGGTTAAGTGACTTGCCCAGGGTCACACAGCTAGTAAGTGTCAAGTGTTTGGTCTGAGGCCAGATTTGAACTCAGGTCCTCCTGACTTCAGGGCCGGTGCTCTATCCACTGCTCCACCTAGCTGCCCCCTCTGGGTTCTCTTGACTTTAGGACCACTGGTCATTCTTTCTCATATGTACCACTAATTCTCAGACCAGGCTCCAGCAGTTGACCAAGAATTGGAAGACTCAGCTCATATTCCACCTTCTATGAGTGGCATTTCCTGGTCCGCCCCACCAACCTTCACCCCACCTCCCACCCCTAGCTGCTAATGCTTTCTCTCTGAGATTACCTCCTATTTAGCACCACCACCACCACCAACAATAGCTGGCATTTATACAGCACTTTAAGGGTTGCAAAGAGCTGTACACTTGTTATTTCATCTGATCCTCACAGCAACCCTGTGAGGTAGATGCTACTGTCAGCTGAATTTGCTTTGTTTGTGTCTTCTAGGTCTGTAGCTATCTGCCTATTGTCTCCCTCATTAGAATGTGAGCTCCTTGAGGCTAGGGGCCATGTTGGGCCTTTGTTTTTTGTTTTTGTCTTTATTTTCCCAGTGCTTAGCCTAGTGCCCGGCACATAATAAGTACTTACTAAATACTTGCTGACTGACAGAATGACTGACTGGTTCAAAGCACTGGATTTAGAGTCAGGAGTTGCTGTTCGATCGTTTTTCAGTCATGTGCCACTCTTCGTGACTCCATTTGGGGTTTTCTTGGCAAAGATACTGGAGAGGTTTGCCATTTCCCTTTCCAGCTCATTTTACAGATGAGGAAACTGAGGCAAACAGGGTTAGGTGACTTGCCCAGGGTCATACAGCTAGAAAGTATCTAAGACTGGATTTGAATTCATGAAGATAAGTCTTCCTGACTTCAGGCCTGGCACTCTATTCACACGCCACCTAGCTTCCCACATGACCTGAGTTCAACTCCTGACTTTTCCACATAAGTGGAAAATTATTATTCCAATTTTTCAGATAAGGAAACTGAAGCACTAAGAAGTTAAGTGACTTGCCTAGGGTGCCATAGTTAATAAATATGGGATCATAAGTATAAGTATTTTATCTGGAAAATAGGGACAATAACACATGAAAAAAGTGCTTTGTCATTCTCAAAGTGTGAGTTCAAATCCTGCCTCAGACACTTATTTAGCTGTGTGGCTCTAAGAAAGTCACTTAACCTCTGTCTTCCTCAGTTTCCTCAACTGTAAAGTAGGAATAATAACAACACCTACCTCTCAGGGCTGTTGTGAGGATCAAATGAGATAATGTTTATAAAGCACTTAGCATAGTGCCTGGCACATAGTATTCATGGGATAAATACCTGTACCTTTCCCTTTCACTTAAGTAGAAGAGCCAGGAGTTAACTCAGGTTCTCTGAGGTGAGTTATTTTATTTTTCTGAGCCTTGATTCCCTCATCTGTAAAGTGGAGTTACATCTCTAAGGTCCCTTCCAACTCTAAATGTATGATCCTGAGATCTATAAAGTTAGCATGTTGACCACTTTCTCTAAGCTAAGGCAGAGATGTCAAACACATAGCCCAGGCCACCCTGGGGGCCCAACACTCCTGAGTGCCTAGTGCCAGATTAAAATTCAATTGGGAAATATTGAACAAAACAAAGAAAAATACAATAGAAACTAAAATAATGTTATATGTGGTTTTCTAAGTCCGTATGTGGCTTCAGGGATCCTTCCTTATGGTTTAGCAGCCCCTTCCTTTCTATCTGAGTTTGACACAACTGCTCCGAGCTTCCTCTAGGCTCCAAATCTATGATCTGAAGGAATACAAAGCAGTGTCCCCAAAGTATACAATATCTAAGTTGGGGAGCACTTGGAGGAGGACAGGGTGTTACAATGGGATAATCCCATTGATGTTTAGATAGATACCTAGAGTATCAACTGCCCCATAGCCTTATCTTCTGATTGGTGTGTTTCCAACCCCCTAGTCCTCACCAGTTTTTAAGATCCTTTTTATGTTCTGTATTTCCCTATTAAAATGTAATCTCTGAAGAAGTTGGGGGTTGAGCAGGAAGAAAGAAGGACGGGACTCAAAGATCAAGGGAAAGTGGAGGAACCTTAGAATGTTGGTCTGGGACATCTAATCTGTACAGAAAAGACTGAGATTGTATGACCTCATTTTCTTTTTCCTAGGAGGGCATAGTTTTCTGAAGTAGGAAACTCAAAATGGATGTGAAACATGGAATTTGAGAGAAGGGCAGCAGACTAAAACTACCTCTATCTTATGAAGTAGACATCAATTTCTTTTTGAAATTTTTAAAATCTTCACTTATTTTTGATTTATGGAATAAAACAAGCATTTCCATAACAGTATAATTTTTTTAAAAAGATGATTGTACATGAAACTTCAAGTCTATTATGTACAACTTGCTATTCCTTTTCATATATAATAAGGTTATCTTGTAAATTTCTTTCCCCCCCCTTTTTTTCTCCCTCTCCACTCCTGTGCCTTAGAGATGTCTACCATTAGCAAATACATGTAAACATACATACATACATACATTCATTCATATGTATGTGTGAAATCATTCTATACATACTTCCATTTATCAGTTCTTTCTCTGCATAGAGCATCTTTCTTCATATGTCCTTTGTAGTTAATTTGAGCATTTATTATAATCAAGTTGACTTGTTTGCTCAAAGTTGCTCTTTGAACAATATTGCTGTTACTGTATTCAATGTTCTCTTGGTTCTGCTCATTTCACTCTTCATTATTTTGCTCAAGTCTATCCATGTTTTTCTTATGTTGTGCTTGAAACTGATTTCTTTGTAGTTTTTTTCCCTCTAGGCTGGGGGAAAACGTTGGGGTAGAGTTGGGGGGCAGAAGAAAAGGCAAAATGCCCTCCTTGGTAATCTAATGTTACATAAAGGTGCCACCCAGAGGCTGTGCTGGGGACCGTGCCATTCTCTTCCCACAAAAACACAATCAGCGGGCTGTTTAAGTCCTTGGAGAAGAGATGTTTATTTAGGGTCCTGGGCTTGGAGAACAATGAGCCTTCAGCATTGTGCTGAGTCAGAGACTCAAGTGCTGCCCCTCTACCCTCTGGACCAATCTTGGTTTTAATAAGTACATGAGTGAAGGCTCAGCCCAACAGGCAACCAATGGTAGAGGCATGGATTTGTTTTGTTTGTAATTGCCTGATTGCTGAATGGAGGGTTAGTATCCCAGCACTGCTGACTCAGGACTTCTTCTGCTGCTCATATTAAGGTGACTGTGGGTTGAGTAAGAGAGAACTTTTAAATGAGATGCTTGAGTTAAATGCTTTCAATCATTCCTAACCCCATATTGGGAATAGCATTGTTCACATTATCCTCCTTCTTCTGTTTCACTGCTTGGATTCATTTTTCATTCCTTTGGAAAGGAGAAAGGCAGAAAAGGGAGGTTGATTGTTTTCCTTGTCAAATGTTTTGAAGTTTTCTCCCTCTACTTGATGAAATTAGTTTCGTGTCTGTTAGCAACTGCCTATTGTGGGGAAACAAAGGCTTTGGACATAAATGTATCATATACACATAGACATATGTAGATATAATATATTTTTGTGTATATATATATATATATATATGCATGTATTTGTATATGTCTTTCTGTATTATAAAGATGAGGGAGGGGCAGGCAGTGTATAGTGAAAACAGAATCGGCCTCAAAGTCTAGAAGGCCTGGATTCAATCCACATTGGATGTAGACTGGCTGGGTGACTCTTGACAAATCAAATTTCTTCTAAGTGTTCCAACTTTCAGGACTCTAAGTTGTACAGTATGTGTGATTGAATGAGTTCTTTATACTGATGAAATCATGGATTTGATTAAATTCACACACACACACACACACACACACACACATACACACACACACACACACACACACACACCCACCCACCACTTTTCTATCCCTGAAGCAAACACATGGTCCTTTTTGCATTTCTTGAAGTGTGCTCACTGTTTCATCATAGGGAACCAGACTTGGTTCTTCTAGTTCTCTCTCCCATTTTTTTTAAATTGAATAAATTGTTAGAATTTATATAGTGCTTTAGGGTTTGAAATTCTAACAAAGCTGGGGTGATAGTTACTATTATTATCCCCATTTTATAGGTGAGAAAACTGAGGGGGAAAAAGAGGTTAAGTGACTTGCCTAGGGTCGCACAGCTATTAAGTGTTTGAGGCTGGATTTAAACTCAGAGACTTCCTGACTCCAGATCTAGGACCACTTATCTGCCTAGTTAGGACCTCTGTGGGGAGAGACAAAGGTCACATTGCTGTAAATTATGAGTCTTCCTATACATGAAGACCAAAATAAGTTCAAGGTCAAAGTTCAAAGAAGACATAGATTTACATTTCCTTACAGCACCTACAGACACACACTAGAGGAGGGAGCAGGACAAGGGCTATTAGGCAGGATTGGAGCTGAGGACCCAGACGATGAAATGCTCAACAATTTCAGAGCCTAGAAGAGCACCTATTTCAAAGCCACTGAACACCCTTCTTTGGATTAGAACTGATGAAATGGAACACCACCATCTTGGAAATCAATGCTCCTGATATCCTGGTTTAGACTCTGCCACTAGCTTGCTCTGTGACCTTGGGTTTAACATTTAACCTCTCTGTTTCTTATTTTATTTATCTGGAAGATGAGGACAACAGTTCTTACTTAACAGCATTCCAGTAAGAATTAATCCAGGTCTATAAGCAGTCAGCTGAGAATGCCAACCCCAAGGTATGAATGTATTGTATACATCTTTACTTTTTAAATTTTGCTCTCATTGAAATATGATTTTATAGTAATTTAATTCTCAATCTATTTTAAATGCCATTTCCTCTAACAACTTTTATATATTTTTTGAATTTTTAAGGAAACTATGCCTTTTGAAGCCAATTTTGTTTTATCCCCAATTCTCTGGTCATATATAACTCTTCATATTTCTCTTTCCTTTTTTCTTCACTTAATTAGGGAAAATATCCTTGTTTCCTTCCTAATGCTCCCCTCTCCCCAATATTCCTCCCCCAGATCACTAACGATATCAGGAAGATTGATTGGGGGTTGTTTTTCCCCAGTTCAAAGAGATCCATTTAAAGAGCTATTTCAGCCTAGCTCTTCCTTCAAAAACCAAGACAGAATCACAGCCAGAGTGCTTTATCCTCAGCTAAATGGGTTTCTGATGGTGAAAGAACTATAATGATGTTCACTGAAGTCTTTGTTATTTCTTATCCTCTGTGAGTTTGATTTACTTTATCCTCCTGGAATTCATGTTTTGGTTCCTCTGTTAGTCAGTCATCAAAAGTCCTACCAAAATAATATTTTGATGAAGCTGGGTGGCAGTGAATCAGAGACTGCAGAATAAATTTCCTTTGATAGACAGATGGCTTTCAACATTAAATGGAAAAGTGAGTGGTCAAAACAAATGGGTAAAATGGCCTGAGACAACCCTCTAAGGTGAAACTTCCAGTGAATCCACCAATATAGAATTACATTCAATTCAACTTAGCAAATATTTATGAAGCCCCTATTGTGTGCAAGGCACTTTACTGGGCAGTAGGGGTACAAAGAGAAAAAGGAAACACAACAACAATAGTCCCAACCTTCAAGGATCTCCCATTTTATGGGGAAGCAAGAGTGGAGGGTGAGCTGGAGATCTGGCAAGGGCACACATACCAAACATAATGAGAGGAGAGCTCACAAGAGGCGCCTCATAAGGAAGCATCTAAGTTGAACCTTGGAGGTAAGTTAGGCATTCATTTTAAGAGGCTAGGTTGAAGAGTGAAGTGAATTCCAAAAAAGGATTCTACTCTATAAAGGCCCAGAGGCAGGCGATGGAATGCCAAATTTGGATAATAGCAAGAAGACCAATTATCCTGGAAAACAGATAGTGGGCAGGGGAGTAATGGGAAATAAAT
The DNA here is from genome assembly GCF_003287225.1 of Phascolarctos cinereus. NCBI lineage: Eukaryota > Metazoa > Chordata > Mammalia > Diprotodontia > Phascolarctidae > Phascolarctos > Phascolarctos cinereus. The sequence continues at coordinate 581,329,094 of NW_027555847.1, forward strand.
GTGCAAAAATAGGCTGAAACCAGAATGTGGAAAGTTTTCAGTGCCAGACTGAGGAATTTAGAGGCAATAGAAAGTCACATGAACAAACTTTAACAGTATTATAATCTTCATTTCATGTATGTATGCATGTATATACACACATATAATCCATATATATGTAATAGTAATACTAGCTAAGTTTACATAGTGTTTTTGAGGTTTCCAAAGTGGTATGGTTTTCTTTTGTGTGTATTTGTTTCCATGTTGTCTCTCCCATTATATTATAAGCTCCTTGAGGGCAGGAACTGTCTTTTGCCTCTTTTTGTATCCCCACTGCTTAGCATAGTGCCTGGCACGTAATAAGTACTTAATAAATGTTTATTGATTGATTGATAGCATTTAATTTGATCATCACAGGAATGTAACTATCCATGAGATGGTTACTCTTATTATCCTCATTTGGCAGATAAGGAAACTGCAGTCAACAAAAGTTAAGTGACTTGCTCAGGGTCACACAGTTGGTAAGTGTCTGAGACCAGACTGAACACAGGTCTTCCTGACTCCAAGTCCCATACTCTGTCCATTATATGACTGAGTTGTACACACACACACACACACACACACACACACACACACACACACATATTTAAGTATTACCTAAAGCATTTGTGAAAATAATCAACAACTTATACATTCATATTTCTCTGAGGTTTTCACAGTGTTTTTTTTTTTACAACAATCCTTTGACACTGGGAGTATAATGATCAACTTCAGTATAATAAGAATCACTTATCTACATTATGAAAATACAACCTAAGTAAAACCTTGCCAGTTATCAGATAACTCTGTTTGGCCCACTGGCACCATTTCCTTGGGCTCTCCACCTTCTTCCCTCCTCTTTCAGAGTGCCAGTATGGGTATATGTTTTCTGTTTTTATAATCCACAGAAATCAAGTTGATTTTCTCATTAGGTTGTTCCCCCTATGTGAATATTTATAGATGATTTATAAACTGCTGAAACCAGGAATTTGAAATGGAAAAGCTGACAGCCTGGAATGTTACAGTACCAGTAGACATCAATATAATAGCAAGGCAGTGTTACCGGAGAGAGTTTTCTTTTTGGTAAAAGTGTACCCATCTGAAAAGAAAAATAATATGTGACCTACTGCAAAGGGGTTGAAATAACTGAAATAATGATGGACTTTCAGCTCTTATTTCTCAGTTACCTATCATGTCCTAATCTGTAGTGCTCTTAAACATAAATGATCCTGGGAGAGCTTTGTAATAGCTTCTTTTCTAACAGAATTGCTACTACTTAAAGAGCCAGCCAGATTGATGGTTGACTCCATTTCATGGAAAGATATGGTGAAGTGGTTTCTATTAGGCCCGTGTAATTAAAAGTTTCAGAAAGTAACCCAGGCCTAGATGAGCTGGGGGACAAGGGAATCTATCTGTCTGAGGGGGAATGACAACCAAAATTTCAAATTTCAATCATTTCTGGTAATTGAGAACAGAGAAAACAGAGATAATAAAAACCCACTGAAAATGGCAAAGCATCAGGTCAGCCAATATGTTTTACCTTCTCTGCAACTAAATTATGGATTTGGTGAGCACAGAGAAACCACAGGATCTGAGTCTCTCTTCTTCTGACTTTGCTAGTCACCCTCTGCTCGAACTAGTAACAAGTAGTAAGACCCCAAAGTCAGGCAGCCAAAGGAAGCAAAGGCAGAATCTGAGGACGCAGATAATCCACAAACTGAAGCAATGACCCCTTAAATCATCAGAAGCTAGAAAAAAAGGCTAACACATTCTTTTCCAAACAAAGGAAAACATAAAAGCTAATACTATATTCTGTTGTGGGGGGAATGAGAAAATCCAAATTCATATTTATCTTTGGAACACTTCACAGGAAAAAAATTGAGCTTGAGGAGGATTTGAAAACAGATATGCTTGGCTTCATGGTCCACAGCCTGTTGTAAGCACATGAGGCAATAAAGAGAACTTGAAGGGAATCCACATGAGTCATACATGAAACATATCTGAGTCAGTAGAACTTGGACTCTGAGTAATCTTATCTTCCATCTATTCATTCATTCTTGCATGGATTTAATAACTTCTTGTTAGCTATATACCATATATATAGTACAAACTTCAATAAAAATAGCTGAAGGCGTAGTGCTCATCTTATAGGCGCTTATGGTCTAATTGGAGAGACAAGAAATACACATAAAAATTGACTAGAGAACAGTTACAAGGCAAGATATAAATAAAAAGTGCATGATGCTGTGGAACAGAGATTATATCTAATTGTTGCTAGACTACAAAGTATGCAAGGGAGAGTTCAGTTTGGTTTAATCAAGGCAGTGCAATGCAACTCGATGTGCATTCATCAAGGGCCTACTACATGTAAGTTAGAGGCAACATGGAAGAGTGGGCAGAGGGTTGGACTTGGACCCATGAAGATCTGGGTTCTGGTCCTGCTTCTGACACATACTGGCTTTGTAACTCCTGATAATTTCATTTATTTCAGGGCTCTAGGCAACTCTCTAAGATTATAAGTTACAGTTGAAGTGACAATCTACATTGGTAGAGGGAGTTTCTTCGTTGGGGGTTGATTATATGAATGAAATCACAGTTCGGTTCTCCATCCCTATCTCTACCATATGCTAAACAGAATGCATGCAAAATGAAAAGCACTCTCTGCCCTCAAGGAACTTACATTCTACTGGAGATATGATATTGGACATCCTGTGGTCTCTGTTGATGCTACTGTAATGGTTATGTTGATTAGCACAGTGCCCAGCCCATAGTAGATGCTTAATGAATGTTTATTGATTGCTTGATTTGGAATATGACCTTATTTCAACATTAGATGCTAGGTAAAAGTTTAATGATAGTTAGATATTACCCCAACAGCCCATGTTATGAATGTTATTTAATATTCCTTATGTTATGTATGAACCACATGTTAACCCATGTCACAATAACAAGAAAAGACTAAGTTTGGTGGTATTCATATCTAAATCTTATTTTTCCAGGTTGGGCAGATAATGCTTAACTGATAACTTCATCATACTACAAAGTCCCTGATTTTTATAAATATCAAATTCACTCACAAGTTCAAAATGAAAATCTTATTTTTCAATATTCCTCCTGTCAAAAAAGCTACTGTTGTTATGATTATTTAATAAATTGATTTGGTCAAATGTCCCTGTAGTTTGAGTTAGGCTAATAATTAGAGCTCCTTATTTTATGACTAGAATAAATGCATCTTCAGACTCTGAACCTTTTGATGATTCATACATTTAGAATTTAAGACATTGATGTTGTAGGAATAAATGCCTGCTCAGTTGTGTCTACAGAGAGACCAAAGTGACGATATCATATTCTTACCAACATAGGCATTTCAGTAATTAATGATTTGTAATATGCAAATAGATAATCAACTGAAAATTGAGGACTTCAGTATTTAAGATTGTAATTTTCTTAGAGAGATGACATTTAAGGCATAAAGAAGCCTGATTTAAAAGGGAATGAAAAGAATACTATGTGAATAGATAAGAACAATAATCTGCAGAGGGAAAGGAAAATGATGGATGACTCATTTATTCAGTGGGCCTATGCAATTATCAAACCATCACATGAAATCCAGTCCTCTTGCTTGAGGTCCTATATGGACAAGAATGGGAAGATGGTATGAATGGAATTTCATTCAATCAGAATATATTCTCATGATGGATATCTTTATGTAAATTATATTAATTTGCCAAGATATTCAGTGCTAGCTACTTTGATAAATCACATGTGATTGTTTGGGAAATAATTACAAGGGCACTCTTGGGCTCCAATCTAATACACCAGCATAAGTTGTTGGCAATATGCCCAAACTAGAAAGTCCTTAGAGTTTTGACAAGTGAACCAGTGTCCTCTGTCTAGAGGACAAAATTCACCTTATGAACCTGACAGTTTTTTTTACTTTTTCCTGGGTGAATTTTTAGGTCCCTGAGAGACTAACTATCCATTATCCTCCACTTTTTCCTCTTCCTCCTCTAACGACATAAATTTATTGAGCAAATACAAGTTGATTTTTGGATATGCAAGATGCTGTGCTGGTTTAAGAAATTTAAGATAAAGCTCTTGTCTGAGGATTTCATTTTTGTCGTTTAGTCATTTTCATTCATGTCTGACTTTGTGATCCCATTTGGGTTTTTTGGGGTTTTTTTTGGCAAAGCTACTGGAGTGGTTTGCCATTTCCTTCTTCAGCTTATTTTGTGAATGAGAAAACTGAGGCAAATATGGTTAAGTGACCTGCCCAGGGTCACATATCTATGTAGTGTCTGAGGCTGTATTTGAACTCAGGTCTTCCTGACGGTAGGACCAATCTCTATCCACTATACCAACTAGCTGACCTATGAGAAGTTTAACATCATGAACTGGGGAGGTAGAAATTATAGACATGAAAGAGATAACAGCACAGGTTTAACGGTCTGTTATTTCATTTATGTAGATACTCCCTCTACCAATGCAACTGTAACCTCTTTGTGCCTTCATAGGTGACTTTTCAGAGCTTCTGCAGGCAAAAAATTCTATCACTTTATGGCCAATCTGGTGATAAGCCTCTCTGAATTCACCTAGGCTAGCCTTCAGACAGCAGTCATGTAGTCAATTCACTGGACCTGCACTCAAAGCATTTCTAATTTAGTGGGACCTGCCAGGTCTTATGTTCTGCTGGCATCCTATTCGAACCCAAAGTCAGTTCTACAAAAGGGGGAAGCATGGAGTTCACAATACAAGATCTTATATGATAAGTGTCAGATGAAGAAGGCCTTCAAAAAAGGGGCACATGGATCCAGAGGATTAGCTAAGCATAACATTTCATGACAAGAGGCAGGATTTCTGTCAGACTGCAGGATGAGTAATATAAAAAATGGGAAACATTTCAGGAATTTCTCTTTATCTCTTTTTATACAAACTATTCATTAATAGTCTATCTGTGCATACTAGGTACTGTGCAATGTAAATCAGATATAATCCCTGTACTCTAGGAATTTCTAATATGAGAAACGGCACTATTAGAAGAGATAGAGATATCTATAAGAGGCAACATTGAACAGGGTAGATACTAAATAGCTGATTGGTGTATTGACATGATGTGAAAATATAAGGATGAAAAGAGGAAACTTCGCATTGTGGAGTGGTAGAAGTGTGTCCCTTGGATAATTTTTAATCAAAATTTTAAAATCTTTCACTATGTTAGTGACTTTCTTTCCATGTGTTCTTGCTTATCAAACTTGACATAGTCATAGTTTGGCTACCATGCTTGGAGAGAATAGACTATAAATTCCATTTCTCTCCTGCTTTAATAAAAAAAAAGAATGGGGGTATCTACAGAAATGTAAAAAGGATCATCTTCCATGTAGTGGATAAGGTGTTCTTTACATTAGCCCAAAATAAATGAGAAAGCATTGTCATGCCCCTCAAAATGTGGGGCCTAGAATGGAATACAATACTTAATGTAGTATGAAACAGGACTATTACCTCTATTAATTTACTTCTTTTAATGAAACCTAGACTTGCATTAGCTTTTTTGGCAGCCACTTGTTTGGTAATTGTCCTTGTTTAACAAATTTTTTTTCTCTACTTTTTAAAAATTCCTTTCAAATCAGAGATTAGCAAAGCTTTCATTAAAAAACAAATTTACCCTTTTTCTCCCTCTGAGATTGTTTTGTCAGGATTTTACGTTTAGATTTAGAACCTCCCATCCTTTTTAAATCATCTCCCTTTTTAGAATTTCTAGTTACATGATTATGCTCATCTTAAGTCTGAAATCTACTTTCTTAAAGTCAATGGTGCATTTCTAAATAGGCCTTGTACATTCACCTTTGGCTCTAAGATGAACTTTAAGATAATATCGCTATGTTTCCCCAAGAATTGTATTACCTCCACTTTTTTAAACTTCCTTAATGGCCCACATTAATTTCAGAGTATCACTTTTTCTCATTACTTCTACTACTACTTGAAATGAAGTTATTGTCAAGTGAGTGATAAATCAGATTCTTTGCCTTTAGAAAAAAGAAAATTCCAGATGCTCAAATAGTTGAGTCCTCTATCACTACCTTATTTTGCTTCTGTGAAAATTTTAAAATTTATTTTAGAAGAGCATCATTTACATGCTCAATCTGCTTTATCATTTGAGTATTTGCTACTTAATCATCCAAACCCTCCAGTTAAAAGTCTCTCTTTTCCTCTGTCCCACTATTAATTGTTAAAAAGGACATAAAGCAGGAATTCCCAACTTTTTTCAGGTCCCATGCCTTCTGGTTTTTAGCAAACCTTTCCATACTCCTGTTCAATGTGAAAGGAAATAAATTCGAGTTTATTGTGCATATGTACAAAAGAAATATTCCCTGTACCTTCATTGGTGGAAAGCTACATCTTTTTTTTCCTATTCCTTTTCTTTGGGTTGTATTTTCTCCAGTGACTCTCTAGTTCTCTGAAATTCAGATCTGGGCAATGCTGGCAGGAATCTATTAGCTGATCTCTAATCTTATTAGACCATAACTGAAAACTTTTTTGTTTTTAGCAAAATAACTCATTTGAGTTATTTTAAAAGCCAGGTGTTACAGAAGAAAAATTAGTATGATGAGTTTGTGGACAAGGACATGAAACTTTTCCTTGGGCTCTTAAGTACTTATTTCCTAGAAGACAAATTATCTGGTATCACCTAAACACATTTGTAATCTGTGTGGTTTTGTTCATACAATATCATGTATGAACATACAACACAGTGTGTTTCTTTCACAAGAACTACTCCACAACTTAAGTTGGACCCACATTTCCAGACTTGTTCATCGTTAAATTTCTTCATAAACTCTACTTTCCAGCAAAACTTGTCCACTTGCTGGTCTCCAAATATGACATTCCCTTTCTTGCCTTTGGGAAGGCTATCCCACCATGCCTGGAATGACTCCTTTCCTCATCTTCAACTCTTAGAATGTTCTGGGAACTTGTGAAATAGTTGTTGTTAATGGGTAAAGAAAAAGTATATGTTCATATGAGTGATTTCAGCTAAAGACGGTTAGCACTCATGTTATGTAACAATACTGCCCACAGGACTTTGTTGCTATACTCTGAAAGATCCTGTTTTAGGTATTTGGAAAAAACCTTCATCTTTTTGTGATTATCTGCTGAGAAAATCTGTTAGGGATATCATTTTATTAATCATAAAATCTACTTACACAGCAAGCTGGCTTTGTACTGAGTGCAGCTGCAACTGACTTTACTAATTGTATATATGCCAGAAAGGTTGGTTAGAAATAAATTTTTTTGTCAATTAAAACACAGTTGGGATGGTTTGGAGATCTGGATTTAAAGGTACCCTGTGGTGAACTATTTGCTAAAATTAAAAATCCTCTTGTATAATCATTGCCATGACAGTTTAGAAGGATACAGGTGTATGATACTAATTAACATAATCATCATTTGCATAATATCCTCTAATTTACTGAAATAATAAAACAACAATAATCATTGTTACAGTGGTTAAAAAAAGCTTTATTTTATCAGCTTTGAAAGTTGGGGCTTTGTGTTTTTTTTTAACAGTAGAACACATCTACCTACTAAAAGTTTCAGAGTTTAAGTTTTTGTACCTTAATTCTAGCTAAAGCATATTGCTTTAACCATATAACCATTGGAACCCCAGGAATTTAAACTGGTTGTTACCTTAATTTTCCTAATTGTCATGGAGTGAAATATTCAAATGCTCACTTGTTACTAGTGTTATTGCTTAATGGTATTGACTAAGCAATTTGCTAATGGTGTGACTGTGGGCAACTCATTTAATCTTTCTGGGATTCAGTTTCCTCATCAGTAGAATCAGGAGGTTGGACTAGATTATTCAATTGTGGCTGTGTCCTGTGATCTTAAGTGATATGTTGATAAGCATCTTGGTGATTTCATGATAAAACATGCCTATGTATTCCAATTATGCAAAAAACTTGAAACTGTGAGGAAATGGCCATTTTCTGGCCATTTCCAAATTGTGCCGCTTACACACTAGCCATCCTCCCCCTCTTCTCATGAGAATTCAGATTTTATCCCTAGAATTCATCTTCTATCCCTGTGATCCTGTCTCTGATAGGTGAGCTTTCATCTTATCTTAGCAAGAAACATGTCACATTCTAGGTATTTCCAAACCACAACACCACATGCATACCTTCTTAGCCCTTTCAATCTCTAATCCCCCTTTATGTGGGGTCATTGCCTATTAGAATGTATGCTTTGTAAGAGCATATACTGTCTTTATCATTATTTATATCATTGGCACTTAGCACAGTTCCTGTCACATAGTGTTTGGTAAATGTTTTATTTTCATTCATCATTAATTTCTGTTATGATTCTTAATCTTATACTCTTTGAATAAACAGGCATAGTTAGAAAACAATTTACGTGAAAAAGACCTGGTAGTTTTAAAAGTGTGCAAGTTTAATGTAAGTCAACATTGTGATATGGCATCCAAGAAAACAAATTGAATTGTTAAGCATTATGAGAAGCATAATGTCATGCCATATCTTGAATAGTGCATTCAATTATGGATGCTAAATTATAATATTAATAAGCTGGAAATTCACATTAATGCCACATAGAAATCAGTTGAAGGAAATGGGGATGTTTAGTCCAGAAAAGGAAGACTTAGACTTAGCCAATAAATATTTATTAAGCACCTGTTATGGACCAGGCACTGTGCTAAGATACAAATACAAAAGTGAAAGACATTTTTTTTTTCGTCCTCAAGGAGCTCACCATCTACTGCGGGGAAGATAAGAACAAATAGAAGGAATAAGGAGGTCAAAAAGCAGAGGAGTTGAGAAGAGAAGTTACCCTGTGTGGGGCATAAGATGGAAGGCTAAAAGGTAATTTGTTGAGAATCTTTTAATATTAATGGCAATAATGCCATGACTTCACAAAGCCTTTTTTCTAAAGACCTCAGAGTGCTCTCTATTAAATTGGATCATGTTTGTTCCACTTAAGAATACTTCTGTGCAAAACATTCTTTTCATTGACTTTTCTTACGACTTAATGAGTTAACTGATTGGCTTCAAAATGAAAACAACTTTATCTGCCCTACATCAGCTTATTCATGGCTGGAAGGACACATATTAATTTCAATGTGCTAAATTTGTGTTAGATTCAGTAAATGTTTCCTATTGAAATACAATAGAATAATTACCAAAAGACTTCCCCAGTTTCATTGGATAATAAGATTTAGATCACAAAAGCTCTTAATATTTTAGAATGATAGGTTAAAACTAATTATATGCAACTTAACTGGGATAAATGTAAAGTCTTGCATATGGGTTCAAAAAAATCCACTGTATAAATACAGTACAGAGAAGGTAATATGGCAAGCTCAATATGAGTCACTATTAATATGGCCACCAAAAAAGGCTAAGGCAATCTTAGGCTACCTCTCATACATTTTTACACTGTAACCAAACTGGATTACTAGTTATACCCCAAGCTTACTTAATATGTTGTTTTCTGATACGTTTTATTTCTACAAGCTATTTCTGATGCCTGTAATTTACCAACCCTCTTCATTTCTTTCAGAGGCAGCTCAGGTCTAACCTTCTCCATAAAATCTTCTTTAATTCCCCTCCTGTCTCCCATGGTGGTTACACTGTTCTTTTTTTTTTAATTCCTAAATCTCTTTGTCTGATTCTTCCTTTTGCCTTTTTACTGTCCACCTTGTATTAAAATTATATGTGTAAATGCTATATTTCATCAATAGTATATAAGTTCCTTGAAGGTACAGACTTCCTTTTTTTTGTCTTTATCTCACTTGCACATAATATGGTGTGCTAAAACCCTATGTCAATCAGGTTTCATCTACAGTATTATGTCCAATTCTGGGACGATACATTTTAGAAGTCATATTGACCAAGACACAGAGAGATCATGTCAAAGAATCTGTGGTGTTTATCCTGGATGAGAGAAGGCTGAAAGGGGTCATGTTTATTGTCTTTAAACATTTATAGAGCTCTTAAGTAAAAATGGAATTATCTTTCTTGGTAGAATTAGACTAAATGGGCAGAAATTACAGGATGGAAGATTTCATCTAGACTAAAGAGAATTCCCTCACAATTAGAGTTGTCCAAAGTAGAATGAACTGTTTCAGGAGGTAGTAAGTTTCCTGTTACCATACAGTTTGAAGAAGAAGCTAACGGAGATTTTTGGAGGCAAAATTCATGATTTGGATAGGGGTTAGACTAGATGACTTCTGATACCCTTTCACACTCTAAGGCTATAATCTCACAGATACAGATCCTCAAAGATAATTTTTAGTTGATGATAAATGTAATTATGCTGTAAGAAATCTTTTTTTTTGCTTTTTCTTATTTTTTTTAATATAAATTTATTTATTTTTAGTTTTCAACATTCACTTCCACAAGTTTTTGAGTTCCAAATTTTCACCCCATCTCACCCCTCCCCCCACCCAAGATGGCACATTCTGAATATCCCTTCCCCTAGTCTGTCCTCTCTTCTATCTCTCCCCTCTTCTCTTATCCCCTTCCCCTTCTATTTCCTGTAGGGCAGGATAGACTTCTGTACCCCATTTCCTGTATTTCTTATCTCCCAGGAGCACGTGAAAACATTTTTTTAAACACACATTTTTAAAACTTTAGGTTTCAAATTTTCTCTCTTCCTCCCTCCCCACCCACCCTCATTGAAAAGGCAAGCAACTCAATATAGGTTATACATGTGTAGTTAGGCAAAACACCTCCATAGTAGACATGTTGTGAAAAACTAACTCTATTTCCCTATCCTGCCCTCCCATTTGTTCTATTCTTTCTTTTGACCCTGTCCCTCCTCAGAAGTATTTACTTTCTTTCCCAATCTGCCCTCCTCTCTATCTTCCCCCTGCTCTCTTGTTCCCTTCTCCCCCTATTTTCCTGTAGGGTAAGACAGATTTCCATACCCAACTGAATGTGTTTGTTATTCCCTCCTTAAGGCAAATCCTATGGGAATAAGATTCACTCATTCCCTCTCACCTTCACCTGTTTCCCCTCCACTGTAAGAGACTTTTCTTTTCTGTTTTCTTTTTTTTGTGTGAGATAATTTACCCCCTTCTACCTCTCCCTTTCTTCTTCTCCGAGTATAATCCTCTCTCATCCCTCAATTTTATTTTCCAGATATGACTCCTTAATCTTCAACTCACCCTGTGCCCTCTATCTATCTATCTATCTATCTATCTATCTATCTATCTATCTATCTATCTATCTATACATACATACATATAATTTTTCCCCTCCCACTACCCTAATACTGACAAAGGTCTCATGAGTTATAAATATCATCTTTCCATGCAGGAATGTAAACAGTTCAGCCTTAATAAGTCTCTTATGATTTCTCTTTCCTGTTTACCTCTTCATGTTCCGCTTGAGTCCTGTATTTGAAAGTCAAATTTTCTATTTAGCTCAGGTCTTTTCATCAAGAATGCTTGAAAGTCCTCTATTTCACTGAATGACCATTTTTTCCCCTGAAGGATGGATTATACTCAGTTTTGCTGGGTAGGTGATTCTTGGTTGTAATCCTATCTCCTTTGCCCTCCAGAATATTATATTCCATGCCCTGCGGTTCCTTAATGTAGAAACCGCTAAATCTTGTGTTATCCTGATTGTGTTTCCACAGTACTTGAATTGTTTCCTTCTGGCAGCTTGTAATATTTTTTCCTTGACCTGGGAACTCTGGAATTTGGCTATAATATTCCTAGGAGTTTTCCTTTGGGGATCTCTTTCAGGAGGAGATCTGTGGATTCTTTCAATTTCTAGTTTTGCCCTCTGGTTCTAAAATATCAGGGCAGTTTTCCTTGATAATTTCTTGAAAGATGATGTCTAGGCTCTTTTTTTGATCATGGCTTTCAGATAGTCTGATACTTTTAAAGTTCTCTCTCCTGGATCTATTTTCCAGGTCAGTTGTTTTTCCAATGAAATATTTCACATTGTTTTCTAATTTTTCATTCTTTTGGATTTGTTTTACAGTGTCTTGATTTCTCATAAAGTCACTAGCTTCCAATTGTCTTATTCTAATTTTCAAGGAAGTATCTTCTTCAGTAATCTTTTGGACTTCTTTTCCATTTGGCCAATTTTTCTTTTTAGGGCATTTTTCTCCTCATTGGCTTTTTGGACCTCTTTTGCCATTTGGGTTAGGCTATTTTTTAAGGTGTTATTTTCTTCACGATTTTTTTGGGTCTCCTTTAGCAAGCTGTTGACTTGTTTTTCATGATTTTCTTGCATCACTCTCATTTCTCTTCCCAGTTTTTCCTCTACTTCCCTTACTTGCTTCTCAAAATCCCTTTTGAGCTTTTCCAAGGGCTGGGATGTAGGAGCTTTGACTTTGTTTTCTGACTCTTTGCGCTGCTTGCTCATGATCCCGGACAATTATTTGAGGTTTAAACTCTTTGTTAAGGTATGAATCTGCTTCCAATGTGGAGAATGTACTCTCCCAAGCTTTGGGGGTTTGTACAGCTGTTTTCTGAGATACTGTAAATTTTCAGTTCTTGCAAGATGATATGATAAGGGGCGAGGTGTTTACTCCTTTCCTGGCCTGTGACCATAAGTACCCCTTTCTGTCTTCACAGCCACTACAAGCTCCACCATGCCAGCGCTCCTCCTCACCCCAGCAAGCTGCCCAGAACTGTGACCCAGATCCAAACACTGGCAAAGGAAGAGATTTCTGTCTCAGCACTGGCAAAGAGATCCCTGCAATCCCCCTCTGATCAGCCACTCGATCCCCCCTTAGTCTATGGGGCTGGAAGCTCAGGAAGCAGCCTCCCCCCCCAGCCACGCTTTTGGGGAATGTAGCTGAGACCCGCCTTCCTGTCTCAGCACTGCAGAAACAGACTTTTCCCACTGACCTTCTAAGTTATCTTTGGCATTCATGGGTTGAGGAGTCTGGAAACCTCCACAGCTCCCCGACATTCAGTCCTCTGAGGCCTGCTCCAGGTTCTCTGCGGCCTGCGTGCCCATGCTGCACTGCGTTCCCTTCCCAGCCCAGTGCGCTACACTTTTCTGATCAATCATCCAGTTTGTCTTGGGTTGGAAATTTGTTTCACTTTGTCTTTTTGTGGGTTCTGCTGCTTCAGAATTTGTTTAGAGCCATTTTTTATGAGTATTTGGAGGGGTTTGGGGGACAGCTCAAGCAAGTCACTGCTTTCACTCCACCATCTTGGCTCCGCCCTATGAATATAGGTATTGTATATATGTGTGTGCATATTAATGTACACACATCAAGCTACGTATCATAAAGAATGGCTACAATGAAGGAAGAAGAATAGTAGTTGAAATACCCAAAAGTTCACAGAAAACAAAATCCAAGAAAAGAACCAGCATTAAAACCCATGGTTTCAAGTGTCTACAGGCAAATGTTCAAAGTTTAAGCAACAAGTAAGAGAAACTGGAGGTTGTAATGAAAGGAGGCAAATTCAACACTATAGTATCAGTGAGTATTAGCAGAATAGAATCCATGGCTGGAACATGGCTCTGGATAGGATGGAAGGAAGGAAATGAGCATTCATCAAGCTCTTGTTATGTGCCAGGGACTGTGTTCAGTGCTGGGAATATAAATACAAGCAAAAAGAAAGATGGTCCTGTCCTCAAGAAGCTTACAATCTAATAGGAGAAGATAATACATAAAAAGGAGTTGAAAATCAGGGTAGATGGAACGAGGAAGAGGTGAAAGTATACAGTTCATATCTTGATTTTGAAATTCAGAAAGTCAGGAACAGTAGTGTCTGATGGGAAATGAAGGCAAACCAGTCTAAGCCTCTTTATAAAGTGGAGGCTTCAGGAAGAGATCACCAATGAGACAAGGGGCTGGGCTCTGTGAAGGGATATTCCATGGTGAGTTGACTGACAGGACTGTGGAATACTCCAGAGTGAGGAGGCATCAGATGATGCAGGAAATTCCAAGATGAGACAATGGAAAAGACATGATTTTGAAGTATAGGAGGTCAGGAACAGGACTGGGAGGGGAATACTTTATTTTGAATGCAAATAAAGGTTTTCCATGGAACGTATTTAGGATTGCTCATCCCGGTTTCAGTCAGTTATGTTTACTTGTGCACTCAGGTGTCATAGCTTATTGTTGAAGGACAGGGATTCTTTGAAGTGTTGAAATGATTGACCTCTCTTTGCTGAGCCAATGGAGTCAACGACTTCTTGTACTTTCAAAAAGTTTCCAGGTTTAATTCTTGCTTTGTCTCTTTTGTGTAGCAAGGGGTACTCTCAGTTCTCACAAAGAGGGTGAGGTGGAATTACCTTTGCTCTTTACCCTTACCCTATCACCTCTCCTACATAGAGCATGGAGTCAGCTAGGAAATCTTGTATCTGTGCCTCTTCTAGATTTTTTTTTTTGCTTTGTATTTCCTCTCCTGAATAGATTATTGAGGGTGTATGGAGTGTTCAGGAGGACGAGCACCTCTAGTGTGAGGGCTTACTGAATCCTTTTCAGGGATGCTCATCCAACTTTGGTGTTCACTTGATTTACTCAACTCTTACCTGGGGTTCCAAGAACCTGTAGCATCTGCAGCAGCCACATCTCAATAAATCATCTCAGCAGACAGGCTAACCCAGGTGGAGGGTAAACAACAGGCTTCAAACTGTTTGGTGAGTTAGGGAGATACCTACCCCAAGCGTGTGAAGAATTTCCTTGGAAAAATGGGTGGATGAGAACAATTTTTTCCAATGTCGATAAAGACAGCTGAAGCAGGTACTGTGGAGCACTTAGAACTTGGTCAGGCATCAAAGACGCCAAGGTCATCCATTGCATCCAGGGCCTTCACCAATTGTCTTGACTTTTTTCCTGCCACTGGACTCTGATGACTCTGGAAGAGAGAGTGAGACTGATGACTTTGTGCAACTCTGCCTCATTTAAATCCAATTGCAACTCAAGACATCATTCCATGATGTCATTGGTCCTTTTTGAAAATGAAGGACAAATAACAATTGAATGAAACGCTTAAGGTTACATGTGTCTAAAGTTGGAGATGAGCTTGCGAGTTTAAGAGATCCAGAGGTCTGGGCCCAAAGAGTAGAACTGACTGTTGGCCAGGGAAGCTTTTGCATCAGAGAAGTCGACCACTAATTTGATTCATAACCTCAAAAATCTGGCCTGTCTTGCCAATAGACATGAACTTTCAAGGATACAATGCAAACCCAGAGTGAAATGCAAATACCTAAACAGCAGGCCTAAAAATGACTCCTTGTTTAGATGAGATTTAATTATCAACCTCCCAAGAGATTTCAACAGTAGTTATACTTTGTTACTGAACCTTATTTTTAAGTCATTCCATCAATAAGCACTATGAGTTTTTTTGAGTCTTTGAGCATTTCTTTTATGTGTAGGAAATAAATACCTGTCTCATACCTGATTCATACTATATATTGAATAATGCTTTTTGGGAAACTCTAGATTGAATCAAAATCTAATCTTTAAATAATTGGTCTCCCAAGTTCTAAGGTAGAATTTTTATGAGACAAAAGGCATGAAAAAAAGGGAAACTGGACATTCTCATTAGAAGCTAATCTTTCCAGGACTAGACCCTCTCTTGATCATGTATCTGGGTCTAGACACAATGAACTCCTTGGAGAAAGGGATTTGGTGAAGTATTCTAGCCCCTTGGGTCTAGTAGCACTTATTCAGTGTCAGAAAAACAAGCATGAAGACTTAGGACAATTGCCACTTTCTGTAAGAAAACTTTATTGATCCCAATAACTATTAAGACTTTTCCACTTTTGCCATCATTACATTTGTTTTGTATATAGTGATGTATGTTCATGTTATCTCTTTCAATTGGATATAAGCTTCTTCAGAGTAGGTACTGTTTCACTTTTGTCTTTGTAACTCTAATACTTAGCCCCTGCCTAGAACATAGTAGGAGTTTAATAAATGCCTGTTAATTAATTGTGAGCATTGTATTTTAAAAAGGTAAAGTCATCTGAGAAAATTAAGTTATCAGAGGAAATAAGCATGATAGGAGGAATGGAGGGAGAAACAGTGACTTATTTAATCAGAGTATCCTGTACTCAAAGATTTATAATACAGACTACCTGGACAGAAAGAGGAAAGAGATGAGTTTAGGAAAGCCTGATATAATACAAAAGTATAATAAAATAGTAACAAGAGATTTCAATTATTGAGACTAGAGATTGGTCAACTATGGCCCAGGAGCTAAATCTGGCAAACTGTTTTTTTTTCCCTTTTGGGGAGGCAATTGGGGTTAAATGACTTGCCCAGAGTCACACAGCTAGTGAATGTTATGTGTCTGAGGCTAGATTTGAACTCGGGTCCTCCTGACTCCAGGGCTGGTGCTCTATCCACTGAACCACCTAGCTGCCCCCCATCAACTCTTTTTACTTAGTTTACGAGCTAAGAATGGTTTTTACATTTTACTATCCTTAGCTCAAGAGCTGGATTTGGCCTGTGGACCGAAAAAGAGTTTGTCAACCTTTGATCTACTGTCTTCTTTTATTAAGGGGATTTCTTCTGTGAAGTTTGAATTCAGTCAAAGGGCCACACTTGAGGACCTAGAGGGCCATATATGGCCTCGAGGCCACAAGTTCCCTACCCCAAATCTAGACCCTCCAGAGGCATTTTCTCTGACAAAACAGCTAATGACTTTTATTGGCTTAATGATAATATTATTTCATCCTCATTCTGTCCCAACATTAAACTCAAATTCATATGATAGAGTTCTAGTGTTAGAACTGCCTCCAACATCTGGCATAGTTTCAGCAGGTTGGGATTAAATGATGCATTTACAAAACATTGAACAGTGAAGAAAAGAAGTCTTGCTATCAAACGGCAACTCTCGAAGATCATTTGATACCCTATAAAGAGTATTACCAACAGGTTGTGATCTGCCTCATTGCAAGGGGTACTGGTGTAGAGAAAGTTGTGGATCTTTGAAATATGCTGTGTTCATGATTCTGTGGTGGTTTCTGTAGAATATTTTCCAAAGTATTAGACAATGTTCTTTATCCTTTTTTATATTTTTTATTTTAATGATATTTTATTTTTTTCCAATTACATATAAAGGCAGTTTTCTACATTCTCTTTTTTTTTTTAATTTTTTTTTAAAGTCAATTGGGATTAAGTGACTTGCCCAGGGTCACACAGTTCATAAGTGTTTGAGGTCAGATTTTAACTCAGGTCCTCCTGACTTCAGGGCTAGTGCTCTATCTGCTGCATCACTAGCTGCCCCCTCAACATTCTCTTTTATAAGATTTTGAGTTCCCAATTTTTTTCACCCTCCCACTCCCCAAGACTGCATGAAGTCTGATATAGCATTTACATGTACAATCATATTAAACATATTTCTACATTAGTCATGTTATGAAAGAAGAATCAGAACAAAAGGTAAAAATCACAAGAAAGAAAGAAAAAACAAAAAAGAGAAAAGAGTATGCTTTGATATGCATTCAGACTCCATAGTTCTTTTTCTGGATGTGGATAGCATTTTCTTTTGGAATTGTCTTAGTCATTGTATTTCTGAGAAGAGCTAAGTCTATCAACGTTGGTCATCACACAATGTTGCTGTTATTATGTACGATGTTCTCCTCATTCTGCTCACTTCACTCAGCTTCAGTTTATTTAAGTCTTTCCAGGTTTTTCTGAAATCTACCTGTTTATCATTTCTTATAACACAATAGTATTCCATTATATTCAAATATCATAACTTGTTCAGCCATTCCACAATTGATGGGTATCCCTTAAATTTCCAATTCTTGGCCATCACAAAAAAAGCTTCTATCAATATTTTTGTACATGTGGGTACTTTTCCCTTTTTTATGTTCCTTTTGGGATACAGAGCTAGTAGTGATATTACTGGATCAAAGGGTATACACAGTTTTATAGCCTTTTGAGAATAGTTCCAAATTGCTCTCCAGAATGATTGTGTCAGTTCACAACTCCACCAACAATGCATTAGTGTTCCAATTTTCCTACATCTTTTTCAACATTTTGCCATATTAGCCAATCTGACATGTGTGAGGTGGTACCTCAGAGTTATTTTAATTTTCATTTCTCTAATCAATGGTGCTTTAGAGTATTTTTTAAATATGATTATAGATAGCTTTAATTTCTTCATCTGAAAATTGCCTGTTCATATCCTTTGACCATTTATCAATTGGAGAATAAATTGTATTCTTACAAATTTGACTCTGTTTTCTGTATATTTTAGAAATGAGGCCTTTATCATAGACACTGGCTATAAAAAGTGTTTCCCAGATTTCTACTTCTCTTCTAATCTTAGTTGTATTGGCTTTGTTTGTGCAAAACTTTTAAAATTTAAAGTAATCAAAATTATACAATTTCAATTTCATAATGTTCTCTGTCTCTTGTTTGGTCATAAATCCTTCCCTTCTCCATAGATCTGACAGGTAAACTATTCACTGCTCTCCTAATTTGCTAATGGTATCACCTTTTATGTCTAGATTATGTACGCATTTCAATCTTATCTTGGTATAGGGCATGAGATGAATTCCTGCCATACTATTTTCCAGTTTTCCCAGGAGTTTTTGTCAAATAATGAGCTCTTATTCCAGAAGCTGGGGTCTTTGGGTTTATCAAATAGTAGATTACTATAGTAGTTAACTACTGTGTCTTGTGCACCTAACCTATTCCACTGATTCACCACTCTATTTCTTAGCCACTACCAAATAGTTTTGATGATTGCTGCATTATAATGCAGTTTTAGATCTGGTATGGCTATGTCACTTTCTCTTGCATTTATTTTCATTGATTCCCTTGATATTCTTGATCTTTTGTTGTTCCAGATAAATTTTATTATTTTTTCTAGCTCTACAAAAATTTTTGGTAGTTTGGTATGGAACTGAATAAGTAAATTAATCTAGGTAAAATTGTCATTTTTCTTATATTAGCTAGGCCTATCCATGAGTAACCGATATTTTTCCATTATTTAGGTCTGACTTTATTTGTGTGAAAAACATCTTGTAATTGTGTTCAAATAGTTCCTAGGTTTATCTTGTCAGGTAGACTCCTAAATATTTTATATTGTCTAAGGTTATTTTAAATGGATTTTCCCTTTCTACCTCTTGCTGTTGGGCTTTGTTAGTAATATATAGAAATGCCAATGACTTATGTGGGCTTATTTTATATCCTGCAACTTTGCTAAAGTTGTTAATTATTTCAAGTAGTCTTTCAGTTGATTCTCTAAGATTCTCTAGGCATACCATCATATCATCTGCAAAGAGTAATAGCTTTGTTTCTTCACTGCCTATTATAATTCCCTCAATTTCTTTTAAAGTTAATATTTTTAGTCCACCACATCTAACTTTTCTGAAATTCTATTCACCTCCTTAACTTCTTTCTTGTTTTTCTTTTGTTACATTTATTTAGTTCTGAGAGGAGGAGGTTGAGGGCCTCCACTAGAATAGTTTTGCTGTCTATTTCTTCCTGTAACTCATTTAGCTTCTCCTCTTAAGAATTTGCATGCTATACCATTTGGTGTGTATATGTCTAGTGTTGATATTAATTCATTGTTTACGGTATCTTTTAGCAATATATAGTTGTTTTTTTTATCTCTTTTAATTAGATCTACTTTTGCTTTTGCTTTGTCTGAGATCAGGATTGCTACCCCTACTTTATTTTTTTTCTTCAACTGAAGCATAATATATTCTGCTCCAACCTTTTACCTTTATGCAGAGATATTGTGTGTATCTCTTTGCTTCAAATGTGTTTCTTATAAACAACATATTGTAGGATTCTGGTTTTTAATCCACTCTGTATCTGCTTCTGTTTTATGGGAGAGTTCATCCCATTCACATTCACAGTTATGATTATACTTTCTTTCCTCCATGTTCATACTTTTCTCTCTCCTTTCATCCTTTCCCTCCTCACCAGTGTTTTGCTTCTGATCACTGCCTCCCTTTACTGGCCCTCCCTTCTATCAGCCCCTCTCACTTTTCTTCCCTCTTTCCCCTCCTATTGCCTACAGGATAAGATAGATTTCTATAACCAACTGAATGTGTATGTTATTCCATCTTTGAGCCAAATCCAATGAGAGTAACATTTAAACAATTCTCACCTCCCTCCCTTCTTCTCCTCCACTGTAATAGGTCTTTACACCTCTTCATTTGATGTAATTTACACTATTCTGCCTCCCCCTTTTGCATCCTTTTTTCTAACTCCTTAATTATTTTTATCACATCAAAGTGAACTTATATCCACACCCTCTAAGTATACTCTTTCTATATGCTGTAATAAAAATACAGTTCTCAAGAGTTATAAGTATCATCTTCCCATGTAGGGATGTAAACAGCTTAACCTTATTGAATAACATGGTTTTTTTCCCCATTTACCCTTTTATGCTTCTCTTGAATCTTGTATTTGAAGATCAAATTTTCTATTCAGCTCTGATTTTTTTTCATCAGGAATGATAGAAAGTCCCCTATTTTATTGAATGTCTACCTTTTCCCCTGAAAGATTATGCTCAATTCTGCTGAGTAGTTGATTCTTGGTGGTAACCCAAGTTTCTTTGCCTTCCAGAATATCATTTTCCAAGCCCTCTGATCCTTTAGGGTAGAAGCTGCCAAGTACTGAGTAATCCTGAATGTGATTCCACAATATTTAAACTGATTCTTTCTGGCTGCTTGCAGTATTTTCTCTTTGACCTGATAATTCTGGAATTTGGCTACAATTGAGATCCATTTGGGGATCTCTTGTAGGAAGTGATCAGTAGATTTTTTTGAAAGACTATTTTGCCTTCTGGTTCTAGGATATTAGGGAGCTTTTCCCTGATAATTTCTTGAAAAATGCTGTCCAGCTCTTTTTTTTTATCATGGCTTTCAGGTAGTCCAATAATTCTTTTTTTTCTTGCTTTTTGGTGAGGCAATCGAGGTTAAGTGACTTGCCTAGGGTCACAGAGCTAGTAAGTGTCAAGTGTCTGAGGCTGGATTTGAACTCAGGTCCTCCTGACTCCAAGGCCTGAGCTTTATCCATTGTGCAACCTAGCTGCCTCCCCCCCAATAATTCTTAAATGATCTCTCCTGCATCTATTTTCCAGGCTAGTTGTTTTTACAATAAGATATTTTACATTTTCTTCTACTTTTTCAATTTTTTGACTTTGTTTGACTGATTCTTGATGTCTCATAGAGTCATTAACTTCCACTTGCCCAATCCTAAGTTTTAAGGAATTATTTTCTTTAGCTAGCTTTTATACCTCCTTTTCCATTTGCCCAATTCTACTTTTTAAGGAGTTTTTTCCCTTAGTCAATTTTTGTCCTTACTTTTCCAAGCTGTTAGCTCTCTCTTGCATATCTCTCATTCTTTTCCCGATTTTTCCTCTACGTCTCTTATTTGAATTATAAAATCTGTTTTGAGTTCTTCCAAAAAGGTTTTTTTGGCTTGAGACCAATATATTCCCCTTTGAGATTTCATATGTAGGTATATTGACAATATTGTCCTCTTCTGAGTTGTGTTTTGATCCTCCCTATTATCATAGAAACTGTCTATGGTCAATGTTCATTTTTGCTTCTTGCTTATCTTGTTTGCCTATTTTCTGGCTTTCCTGCTGGAGCACAGGGGGAACTGTCCCAAGCTTCTTGTGCTGGGGGCCAGGGGCCTCATCATTGCCTTTATGTGCTAGGGCCTCAGGTGCTGGCAGCTGGAGGCTATAGGGATTTGGTAGCTTACCTTGTGTGGAGGTGGGGTCCTAGTGGTGGTATCTGGTGTGTGTGTGGGGGGCGTTTCTGAGTTTCCCCAGATCTACATTGAAGCCCCTGGAGGATGCCTTCCTACCCAGGGCTATGCTGAAGCATGTGAAGGTCCAACCACTGGAGGACAGCTGCCTGCTTGGGGCTGTGCGAAGCATGTGAAGATTTGGCTGCTGGAAGAAGCTTGGCTACCCAGGGCTGTGCTGGTGTACATGGTGGTTCTCTGAGCTGGGGTCTGCTGGTTCCCCTGGCTGTGCCAATACATATGGGGGTCCTGGTGTTGGCAATAGTCTGCTCTACCACTTTGGGGCTCAGGTTCTCCCACTGGTTTATTGTGGTGGGGTTTGCTTGCCGTAATGCTTCCTGTGCTGATATATGCTTCCCTTTCACCCCTTTTACTAAAAGACTGCTCCGCCCGTCTTTCCTCAGGCTCTGCTCTTCCAGGATTTGTTCTGGGTGCTATTTTTATGGTTATTTCAAGGTGAATATGGGAAAAGGACAGTGATTTACTACTTACTCCACCATCTTGGATCCTGAAAGTTCAAGGTTCTTTATTCTTGACAACCTTCCAGTCAAATTGTACAGACTTCATTTACCAAGCATTCACTCTATGTCTGTGATATCTCTGTGTTCTGTCATTCTAATAATTCTATTTAAAAAAAATTCTGTCATTCTAATAATTCTATTTAAAAAAAAACCAGGAAATGCTGTTAGATTGGTGTGATTTATTGATCATGGAATTTAGAACATTTAGAGAACTTAGAGATCAGCCCTCTCATGAGGATGAGGAAAATGAAGCTCAGAGAAGTTCGATCAATTACTCAATATTCTATATGTACAAAGTGACAGAATCAGAATTCAAACCTAAATTTCCTAAAATACAAATTCAGTGTTCTTCCCATTACACTGATCACCTCTCTCAATTCACACCTCCTTGGCTATTTTACTTCTTCTGGATGAAGAAGCTGGTTTGTTGGGATCATCTCTTCCCTTTCTAAGCGTTCACACGTCTCTTTAATAATATATTCTAGAATTTCAACAGGAATTTTGTGAAACTCATGGACCCAAAGGAGAGATTTCCTAGCCCTGAAAAATCCATCAACAGGATATTTTTAACACATGGCTGTGCCCATACTTACACATGTCAGCCCTAGTTTTCCTAAAACTGTTTTCACAATACTTGGTCTTCAGCCACATTGCTTTTGTGGTCAACACAAAATACGGAGACATTCAATGATCTGAAACTGTTCAAAAGTGTTATACTGTCTGCGCTTTGCTTTCCACATGCTCTTATTTTTCAATGTTTCAATCCCTTCCTTCTGTTAGGCAGTTGTCAGAATGATTACAAAATGTTCTTTGCAATGTGACTGGTGGTACCATTTAAAGATGACTCTTGGTGGATCTTATTTGTGGCTGCCTCCTACCTTTTTTGGCATCTTCTCACCCCATGCCATGTTCAGTTGCAAAAGGAAATGGAAAACATATTTGTTTAGTCAAGTAATGGGTCTGAGTTGTTTGTACTTACTTTTTAGGGAGGTGATTTGGTAGTTCTATTGGTTCTCTGATTGCTAGTGCACTTTTGATTCCTTGTTAATGGTGTTTGGAGAGCTGTGAAGAGAACTATAACAGCACAGAGTTATTTTCATAGGCTTCTTTCAAAGTAGCATAATTACCACAAATATTGCCTTAGCCACCCACTGAGACAATCAGAACTTAATTTCAGATGAGGCAGAATCATAAGTAAGAGGAGGGAAGGGTGAAGGTAGATAATACTCCTGTCACTGGAAATGGGCCCTTCTTATATTTAAGGAGATCCTCAATACCTTTAGGTGATGGTCTCCATTATCTTGCTTCTAATTACAATTTGGATAAATTAAATGCAGACCTCTTTCTTTGCATAAAATGTTCCCTCTACTATCTACCTACACCCTTCACCTACACAGCCCCCAATTAGAATTTATAATAACAGTCACAGAAGTGGGACACCTTTTCCATTTATAGCTGTCCTGTATTCATATAAAGAGATTTGGAATCATTCATTATATTCAGCCATTGCTTATAAACCTCCCCAGCCTTTCTTGCACTGTGCTACAGTGGGCCAAATGTGTTTTTTCTTTCCCCCTTTACTGTGCCCCTTTACCTTTACAACCTGTAGAAGGAACTCTCCTCAGCCAGCATATGTATGTCATTGGTCCAAAGCACTAACTGTTTCTGGTCACCTTCTTTGCCCCAGAAAATTCTTACATTGACCAGGCATATAATTTAGCATGATAAAAGTAATCCCACTAAGCACAGTTGATTTAATTTTCTAGAAGATTCTTATTTTGTAGAACAGAATTCATCTTCTGTAATAACAACAAAAAAGCTTAAGGATCTATTGTATGTGGAACACTGTGTTAAGCACTAGGAGAGATAAAGTTTATTTAAGGCACAGTCCTTGAGCTAGTGGGATTTGAAATGTAGTAAAGGGATGACACTTATTACATATAGTTATAATGCATATTTCATGATGTTTAGGGAATTATAAAACCAAGGGCAAGGGGAGGTCATTATCAGTGTAAAGGTAGGGTCAAAAATCACCTCACCCTATTTTAGGCTGCTACCTTAACAAAATAAGAACATGTCTCAAACAACCAATCAGTCAAAGACTTTTGACTGCATGCAGAAAGGTCTCTGTGTGCCATTTGATCAAGTTAAACGATGCCTGACAAATGATCGGTTCCAATTGGCAGTGGGATTTAATTCTGCCCTCTGGTTCCTGATTTCAGGCATTTACCTTTCTTTGTGTCCCTAGCACTTAGTACAGTTCCTGGTACATACTAGTTGCTTAATAAATATTTATCGCCTGACTTACTAGGTCCTGTATATAAATATCCACTTAGCTGGAATGAGTAGCTTTTCTAGAAATTAAGAACAGGTGCAGCACACCACTGTTTAAAAATTGCTGGGGGTAGGGGGGAAAATGGGAGAGGCATTAGCTTTAGCCAGGTGTCCTTCTGTTTAGCCCCCTTAATGGGAGGAGGACCCTTAAGATTCCAAGGTACAAAAGTATTTATAGCAGCTCTTTTTGTAGTGGCCAAAAATTGGAAATTGAGGGGATGCCTACCAACTGAGGAATGGCTGAACAAGTTGTGGCATACAAATGTAATAGAACATTATGTGCTGTAAGTAATGATGAGCAGGCAGATTTCAGAAAAACCTGGAAAGAGTTACGTGAACGGATGCTAAATGAAATGAGCAGAACTAGCAGAACATTATACACAGTAATAGCAACATTGTGTGTTGGTCACGTATGAAAGACTTAGCTCTTCTCAGCAATACAATGATCCAAGACAATTCAAAAAAGACTTGTGATGGAATATGTCATCCACGTCCAGATAAAGAACTGATGGAGTCTGAGTGCAGATTGAAGCATGCTATTTTCACTAATTTTTTTTGTTTTTTTTCCTTTCTTGTGATTTTTCCCTTTTGTTCTGATTCTTCTTTCACAACGTGACTATTGTGGAAATATGTTTAACTTGGTTGTACATGTATAACCTATATCAGACTGCTTGCTGTCTTGGACAGGGGGAAGGGGGAGAAAATTTTGGAACTCAAAATCATACAAAAGTGAATGTTGAAAACTATCTTTACTTGTAATTGGAAAAGAATAAAATACTATTAAATGTTTTTTTAAAAAGATTCAAAGGGTACAGAGGATGTTAGATTTTCCATTTTCCCGAAGGTCTCCTAAATAGCATCCCAGTTTGGCTGGCATCCATGAGTTAAAACAAAAATGGAAGCAGATTGATCATGCTTAAGGAAAACTTAAGTAACCCCACAAATGGGAAAAAGATTTCCAGCAATCAGGAGCGCTGTCTTATACTTCTGATGTATTCATTCTCTGAGATTGAGTCCACTTTTCCTTGGGTTCTTTGTGTACTTGTAAAAGAATGTATCACAGATATTTGGAGGGATATTTTGTTCCAATTGCTCTTATTGCATTACTTTAGTCAATACCGCTTTCTAAAAGTCACATAAGATTGGATGACCAAATTGATTCTCAGCTGGCAACTTCCGGGGGAAGAACACCAGTTGGGACTTGAACCATTTACCCTTGACCTCTCATGGGTACTCCTGGAACAATGAGGGTGAGATTACTTTCTACTTATACTGTGTATATGTGTGTACCATTTGTTTTTGCTTGTTTTCTCCTTCCTTAAAGATAAAACTCCTCACATTTGAAATCCTTGAGGGCCGAGACCATGTTTTTGCCTCTTTTTTAAATATATCCCTAGTACTTAGCACAATATCTAGCATACAGTATTATATGCTTGATAAATTTTTGTTGACTGACTCATTGACTAGATCCTAAGGAAATATGGTAAGATTATAGATAGTATGCTGGTAAAGGTCTCTGAGACTATCTAATATAATCCGCTTAATTTACAGATTGAGAAACTGAGGCCTAGGAGGGTAAGGTGATTTGACTGAAGTCATACAGGTAAAAATGTCATATGCAAGATGTGATCTAGATTTGACTCCAGAGCCAGCATGCTTTCCATTGAGTTATGCTGCTTCTAAATTTAAAAGCGGGGAGGGCTACGACAACTTTTCCTTTTTTTGCCATTCCCATTAAATTTTGTGATTGTTAGTGGCTCTTTCTGGATTGATCACATTTCTTTCAGGCCCTGAACTTTTGGACTCCTAACAGTTTTCATGGCTGGACTGCAAAACCATAAGTTGAAATAGCTATAGTGAAAGAATCTGGAAGAACATTTATAAAAGGAACTTGAGAAAACAAGACACCATTTCTAATAGAGACTTCGTTCAGAATGCATTTTTGCAGAAGCTTCTTGCTACATGATTCCTTCTGCCATTGGAGGTAGGTGCCATAAAGTTAGCCTGCTGGACCTTCCAGTTCTTTTGCCCAATCATCTTGCCCAAATTTTGTGAAAAGCAAGAAAAAAAAAACTTCCTTATCATTGCATTTCCACCAACCTCTAATGAAAACTCAGGTAGTCAGAGGGCAAAAGTGCTCTGGGAAAGCATTGCCTTTTAAAACGCTTCCAAAAAATCTAGTAAAGATATGGTCTGTGTATGAGGATGGATCTGAGCACTGCACTCTTGATGTTTCTTCTAACATTGCTGCAGGATCCTTTGAGTAATCAGATGTAAGGCTTTGTAGTGCTATTCCATTTTGGATAATGATCTTATTTCCTATTATTATTTTGGTTTTTAAGAGACTGATTCATTAAGCTAAAACTAGTTTCACAACCAGATTATCCCACTAAAAAAGACGTTTGAAATCATCATCTTTGAGTTCTATAACCATTAACTTGACTTTAAGCTTATCGAGGGTAGAGAACATATATTTTATTTCTTTTGTGTCCTGTATAGTGTCTAATGTGCTAGACACACAACAAGGCCTTTAATCAATCACTTTAACCTAGTATCTACCCTCATCAGATCTTACAAATTCAACCACTTCCTTTTGGCTTTTGGACAGGCCTTGTTAAGATATAATGTTGATTGGGGCAGCTAGGTGGTGCAGCGGATAGAGCACCAGTCCTGAATTCAGGAGGATCTGAGTTCAAATCAGACCTCAGACACATAACACTTACTAGCTGTGTGACCCTGGGCAAGTCATTTAACCCCATTGCCTAGCCAAAAGAAACACACACACACACACACACACACACACACAAGATATAATGTCGATCAATAATAGCAATTAGTCCATTTAGCTTGCATAATATGACAATATAATTTTTTTTCCTTTCCTCATATTAAGTTGTCAAATCAAGGTCTTTATCACTAGGGCTCATACGGTTTAGTTTCAAAGAAGGATTAAACATGCCTGAATCCTTGCCACATCCCAATTAGCAAAAGGGAAATGCTGTTTTGTAGTATACTGAATTGTATATAATTTGTACGTCAATTCAAGTTAGTGGAACACTTGGGAATTTGCTATCAGAACTGCAAGATGTAATTAAAAGAACAATGGGCCTGCATGTTCCAGTGAGAAGGGAATGATTGCTCACTTTAGGGAGGTTCTACCATTGTTCTATGGCTAAAAGGGTCTATTTCTTTGTAACTGCTTTCTAAATGGCAACCTGTAGTTCTCAGTGAGGCCTGTCAGTATTCCCTACTGACTAATGCTTCCGCCTTACGTTTTGTTTTCTTTTTTAGACAACTGAAACTCAACCAAAAGGTAGTCACTCTATTCAACATGAGTGGCATAATTAAATATTCCTAAAGTGGAATTTTCCCCCCAGCCTGTTTTGGACAACATCATATTTGGCAATAAATAATTAGAATAAAACCTCCTTTCCAAAATTTGTAATTCTTGGTCTGGTTTACACACTCAGCTTTAACATGTTTTATGAGAAGCTTTGGCCCATTTTGCAAACAGTTCGATAGGTAAATTCAGAATGGATGTAAGACTAGCCAAGGATCAGGGGGTCTGGAGAATAATTTGATTTTGAGATCAATCCATAAATCAATAAACAGGCCTTTATTAAGCATAGACTAGACACAATGCTAGGCTTTGGAGATATGGAGACAAAAATGAAGCAGCCCCTGTCCTCAGGGAGCTCATGTTCCATGACATGCAATTAGGTCCATTTTTTTTTAGATTATTAAATTTGATCACCTACCAAATTCTCATGGCTTCATGTGTTTGTACCTTGCTTTGACCACCTTCCTCAAAAAAATAATCTTCTAGTACTAAGCACACTTGTCTTAGTAAGTACTTAATACATGCTTTTTGACTTGAATTGCTCCTACAAAGTTGTTTTTAAATCTATTTAACGCATTTAATTCTACTTTAAATCCATTAAGCCAATTGAAAGGTAACTGATGCTTAGAATACCTGGGCTCAATTCCTGCGTCTGACACATGCCATCTGTGTGACCATAGACGAGTCAATTAATCTCAACAGTCCTCTCTTTCCTCATCTATATAATGAAGGGAATTGGAGCAGAAATCCCTCCAGCTTCCTTTCAGCTCTACAGTTACATGATCTGATGACCCTAATATGGTAGCCAGGACACTATAGCTCACTCTTCCAGAGCCAGGCCAGCTCAATCTTCCCCTAAGGGTTCCGGGGTACCCTGAGCGATTGGAGTTTCTCTCTTTGTTGCCATTTGCTTAAGTGCCCACTGGCTGTGTTTCCCCCCATCCTTAGGTGCTGGTGAAGTTCCATTTAGCCCCTTAGTATCAATTAGCTTTTTTACAAAGGGATAGTTATTTAGAAGATACAGGAAAAAACAGATAAAAATATTTCCTCCAAAAACTTTAGGGACACAGCAATTTCTTCATAACAGTGGTCTCATTCTGTTCACATACTGATTATGGTTGACAGCCAAATGAGTCCTTGTCTCAGCTCTCCTCATCTAGTTCTTGATGGCCACTCTCAAGGTCACCCCTTGGTCTTCGGAGCATCTATGCTGTACCCCTGGCAAAACTTGGCCTGGATCAAGACTCCCAGATTCCTATGACTTACTGTCATGACCCCTAGATTAACCTCCTTCATCAACAATGGAAGAAAAAAAATCACAGTAGCCTTGAAAGGGAATAAACATTTATTGAGTACATACTATCTGCCAGGCACTTTCACAGATATCATATTTAATCCTCACAATAGCCCTGAAATGTAGGTGCTATTATTATCCCTATTTTAGAGTTGAGGAAATTGAGGCAAACAAAGGTTAAAGGACTTGTTGAGGGTCACAGGCAGTTAAGGATTTGAACTGAGGACTTTATTACTCCAGGACCAGCATTCTATCCACTAAGCTACCAGGTGCCATGGACTGGAGCCTTTTCATGGGGCCACAAGGCCTTAGATGGGAGAGGGCTCCAAGGCCTCTTTCCTTATAGCATTGTCCGTCCTTGGATGCCATGAGCAAAGGAGTCATCAAAATCTCTCGTGTGCAACTGAAGACAAATCTAGACTAAACTGCAGAACTTCACAGCTAATGAAAAAGTTTCCTCTTTTCCACGTGGTTAGTCAATCAGAACTAGTTATAGAACCTCCAACATGCTTCTCAGTTTCTTCAAAGCACTTCCATTCCATGTCATTATGACTCTCCTAGAAGAAGATTCTTCAACCATCTTCTGAAGGGACACTGTGCATATATCAGATCCCCATTACAGTAATACTGGGTTCAAGTTCTTTCTTTGATATATATTACTGTTGTTTGATCTCAGATATGTCACGTAAACCTCCTTGTCCTCAGTTTTCTGTGAGGAAATGTATGCAAGACTGAGTTTCTTTTTTGCATCAGTAAAAAGGATTTCTAAACTAGCATTCCTTACACTGAAGAAACCACAAATCCCATCCCTTCTCTTTTGCAATAATATGGAGCCCCCAGTGAGGAAACTCTTTTTATTTTAATGTAGAAAACAACTATTCAGCAATTTAGTCTTAGAGATTTACCTGGTAACATTGAGAGGTTAAGTGATTTGTCCAAGGTCACATGGCAATCACACACCAGAGGTAAGCTTTGAACTTAGATCTTCCTGACTTTGAGTCCAGCTCTCTATCCACTAGGCCACATTGGTTTTCTATTCCAAATTTACAGGTGAGAAAATTGAGGCATAGAATCTTCTATGTGGCTTATTTAAGGTCACACAGCTAATAAATTGGTTGGAGTTAGACAAAACAGATTGGTCATCTGACTCTAAATCCAACACTTTCCACTATACCATGCTATCTTATGTAAGACTTCAGCAACTGATAAGATCTTCTTGGAATGTAGTATATATACATGTCACTTCTAGTTAGGGATAAGCCAAAAGATTAGGGAGTTAAAGCATTCAACATATAACAGTGGGAATTTAGTCATCTATTCTCATCAACTGGAAATGTTACAGTAAAAGATTAGCTATTTGATTAGATATTATTACCAGAATATTTTTCTAATCAAGAACTCTGCATGTTATTAGCTAACTCTAAAAAATTGAGAAAATATGACAATTTAAATAGAACTAGCTCATGAATGAAAGATTAAAATTAAGCTATGGGACATGGGACACATTTAATAGCACTAATCCAGGTTCAAGTGATGTCTTCATTTTCCTGTAAGTGATGACCTCTGGATTCCATGCATAAATTATTGACAGTTTGAATCCTTAGATTCAGTCCATGCATTTTAATTCTTTCCAGCAACAGACCCCAGTGATTAGCAGCCCAGTGCTGCAGGCAAGCAGGAGCAGCTGTTACGAACCAAGCTGTTTCCACCCGACCCATGTTGTGTGAAGGCTTCTGAGAAAACTCTGACTCACTTCTAAGATATATCTGATTCATGTTTAGCCAGGGTCTGCTGGAGTCATAAGAACCAATTTTTACATTTTCATTGTGAGCATTAATATCTTGGAAATCGGCAACTGTTGCAGATCGGGGCTTGATTTATTGTTTTGTGGATTGTCTCTAGACTTAAAAATGATAGAGATAATGTTAATTATATTTATTAAACTTAAAAGTATGTTCTTCATAAATTTTTTTTTGGGAGAGCTGGTTATTAAATGTTTACTAACACATCCCTGTGTTTAGCATTTCTGTATGTATGACACAGATTTTAACCTTACTTAAAATTAGGGGAAATCAACATATCCTTTGTGAAACTGACATATACATAGGGCTAGATGGATAGTTAGTGGTTTGGTTATTCAATATTTATCCTTCCCTTCCAATTCCCATTCCATAGCACTGTGTCTGTCTCTGTAGACTTGGAAACCCAACTATCTTAACTATCTTTAGGAATACGAAAAAAAATTTAAGACTCCTAAGTCAGCAGGAAAAGAACTGAGATAGCAAAAGAAAAGAAATTGGAATAGTCTTTACCCATCTTTGTACCACACAGCTTTGGAGAAGTGGAAAAGGGGAATAGAAGGGCAATGGAAAAGGAGATGAGAACTAGAGAAGAGGAAGAGATGGAAGAAGTGGGAAGGGTGCTCAAGAAGATCTGTTCCTGTTTAGTAGATGGCGAGAAGCAAGGTGGCATAATGTGTAGAGAGTTGGCCTTGGGATCAGGAACACCTGGTTCATTTCTTCCCTCTGATCCATGCCATCTGTGTAAACCTTGACGGGCAAGTCACTGCAATGGCTCAGTGCTCTTGGCAACTTTCTAAGATTATAGAAACTGCAGAGAAAGTGTCTGCCTATTTTGTGGAGATACTTTCTTCATCTGAGAGATCTCTTTACCGATTAAATAACAGATCCACTGTCTATTCCCTAGCCTTAGGAAAAGGAAAGGGGAATTTAAGTGCCCAAAGGGAAACTGGATCACTACCCCTCCCAGAGTATCCCTTGGGAGAAATTCCTTGATCTACTTTAGCTGGAAATATGATTGTCAGGGTATGAATTTAAGTACTTTGGCCTGTTGTAGTCCTGATTTCAGTATTTTTCCCAGGCTTGATCCCTTTGCCCAATCCATGTGGGTATGGAGACAGGAGATGAGCTGTTTTTCATTTCTGACTTCTCTATGGGGAAATGATTAAGACTAAAGCCAAGACTATGCGGAATGTAATGAAAGTTTATTCCGTGCTGGCTAATCCCTTGGGTTGTGTTCATGTCTTATCTGCCAGTTGTAGGAAGTCCATGTATAAATTATTATTTGGGGGTATCTAAAGTGATTATAGAATCACCAAGTTGCTTGACGTTCCTTCATGTTCCAGAAATAAATCAAGGTCTCTTTTGACATTCATGAAGACATGAAGATGTGGAGAGAAACCCCTTTGCTCCTAATTATTTGAGCAAGGATGGCAAAGGGCCTCCAGTTCATGCCACAGAGGATTTGACTAAAGGGACTGGTGATGTTTAGCCTGGAGAAAAGATGATTTAAGGAGTTAAGGTAGTTTTCTTCAACTTGTCTTTGAAGTGTTCACACCTCGACTGAGGGCTAGTTTTGTCCTGCTTGGCCCCAATGGGCAGAATTAGAGAGTATGGGTGGAAGTTACAAAGAAACAAATTTAAACTTGTCTGGAAAAAGTTTTTAAAACATAGAGCTGGCTTCTGTTGTTTAAGAAAGAAAACAAAGCTTAAGGCAAATGAATGCACCCACAAATGACCTGTTCAAATTCTTGATGCTAAATTGAATGCTTGGTGCCACACGTAAGGTCTGAGATCCGATCATTCCCTTTGGGTGCTAGTGTTCAGGGTGTTACTCCTCTTCCTCCTCCTGGGGGAAACATTAGAGTGCCCTCTTCCCCTGACTCTTCAGCCACAGTTACCTATATTCTCATATCTATTATATCTATAGTAACACTTGAGCAGCATGAGAAAAGTATGGTTTAAATATCCTGCTTTAAATCACATATTGGAAGGAGTAACAGCTGTGGAGTCAGATGACCTGAGTTCAAATCTAACTTTGGATATTTGCTATTTGAACCATCTTGAGTACAGGATTTAACCTTTCTGGAAGCTGAACCCCACCCTAAGTTGAAGTGGAGCTGCTCAATCAAACAATCAATCAATCAACAAGTATTTATTCAGTGCTTACTCTGAAGAGCCAAGACTGAGAGGGGACAAGATAGCTGTATGCCAGGTACTATGCCAGAAGCAGGATTATAAATACAAAAAATAACATTCCCTGCCCTTAAGAAGCCTACATTCTACTGGGGGATTTGGCATGTAGAGATACAAGCAAAATTAATATGTTAACACAGCAAGATTGGCTGGGGGTGAGGAGTGGGGGTGGAGAGGTGGTTCCCATAGCAGCTGGGGCAACATGAGAGGCCTGATGTAGATAGTAACATTTGAACTGAGCTTGAAGGAGACAGATTTTAAGAAGCCAATGTGAGGAGGGAGTGCATGTCCTCACCTTCATCAAAAACCATAGATGTCAGGAAAGCAGCATTGGTACAACTTACTTACTTGATAACCTCTTATAAGTTGTCTCCAGTAGAGCTGACTTCAATTTTCACCTTCCCATCTAGCCTTGCCCTTCCTGCTGCCATGTTCACTACTACTTCAAACCAGTTTCCAACATGAATGATCTATTTAAGTCTATGACCTTGATTCTACTTCACAGGGCAATAGAAGTCTAAGCCTTCCTGTTCTTCATATTCATCCACAGCATGATAATATTCCATTACATTCATATACTCCAACCCTCAGATTGATCTACAGAAGAACTTGTATCACTACCAAAAGAACATTTTTAATAAAAAACAAAAGCAGAAAATTTAAGGTTTTATCTGGTTTTGTGACAGTGGAGCACAAGATAGACAATACTTGTATCAAAGCATTCCATAATGCAAATATATAGCATGACAATGATATTTTTATTTTCTTCTAATGATGGATCATTTTGGCTTTTCTGTGAGGGCAAATTTTCTTCTTTTTACTGTAGAATATAGGATTTTGTTTTTTAACTTTTAAATATTTTATTTTTTAGTTAGATGTAAAAATAATTTTTAAAATTTGTTTTTTAAAATTCTGAGTTCCAAATTTTCTCCCTTCCTTCCTCCTCTCCCCCATCATTGAGAAGGCAAGCAATTTGAGATAGGTTATACATGTGCAGTTATGCAAAACATATTTCCGTATTAGTCATATTGAAGTAAGAAAGAAAATACAGACCAAAAAAAACCCAAGAAAAATAAAGTTAAAAAAAGTATGCTTTTATCTGCATTCAGAATCCATCAGTTCTTTCTCTGAAGATGGATAGCATTTGTCATCATAAGTCTTTTGGAATTTTTTTGGATCATTTTATTTTTTGAGAATAGCTAAGTCATTCATAGTTCTTCATTATACAATATTGCTATTACTGTGTACAATGTTCTCCTGTCCACCACTGCAGATCCCAGCCCTTCTATCAGTTGACATTCTTTGTGAAATCCTAGGTCCAAAACAAATTCAATACCTGTTGGCCAGCCTGATCTATGGGCCTCTCAGAACTTAACGGGGCTCCTTCTTGAATGATAGCTGAAGAGACCCTTACCAAAGCCCAACTGGAGTTAATGTTCCCTTTGTGTACTCTTTGAGAACCCAAGGCTATCTTCCTGCTGTAGTGAGATATTGGAGGACTTCAATGAAGGAATACTGAGAACATTAAAACATCCTTCACCCCAGCATAATCTTTTTTTTAATATTTCAGTGTATCTTCAACATATAGAGTTCCTCTTAAAGTAAAATGACTTTATATTCCCACTTTAGAGATGATAGAATAGAAGCTCAGGAAAGTTGAGAATTATCCAAGTTTACATGGTCAGTTGATAACAGAGTTGGGACCAGAATGTGCATTTTGAGAGTGAACACCCAGGACTGCCACTGGAGCTATCTCTCTAATATTGCCATGAAAAAAAAAAAGTAGCTTAAGCCTAAACCTAAAGGGCAGCTGGGTGGCTCAGTAGATAGAGTGCCAGGCCTGGAATCAGGAAGACCTTACTTCAAATTTGGCCTCAGCTACCTGTGTGACCCTGGGCAAGTCACCTAAAGCTTGTTTGCCTCAGTTTCCTTATCTATAAAATGAGCTGGAGAATGAAATGGCAAACCATTCCAGTATCCAGCCGAGAAAAAGGTAGACTCCTTTCTATTCCCATTCAGTTTTTTACCAGAGGTCTATAATACCAGCTTTTCTAAGATTGTATCCATCTCCTTGGCTTCTTTCTTATTTATTTTATGTTTAGATTCATCTAGATTTGAGAGGGGAAAGTTGAGTTGCCCCCACTCCCAGGATATTTTATTTTCTATTTCCTCCTGCACTTCAACTGATTTTGCTTTAATAATTTGCCTCTTGGTGCATATACATTTAGTATTGATATTCATTTTTTATGGTTCTCTTTAGCAAGATGTAGGTTCTTTGCTTATCCCATTTAATTAGGTCCATTTTTGATTTTGCTTTGTCTGAGATCACAATTGCTAACCCCGTATTTTTTACTTCAACTGAAGCATAATAGATTCTGCTTCAGCTCCTTATTTTAACTCTGTGTACGTGTCTCTCTGTTTGAAGTATATAATCTTGTAAACAACATATTGTTGGGTTCTGGTTTCTTATCCATTCTGCTATTTGCTTCCATTTTATGAGTGAGTTCATCCCATTCATATTCACAGTCATGATTACTAACTTTGCATTTCCCTCTATCTTGTTTTCTTCTATTTATCCTGCTACCTCTCTTTTTTCCTGTTCCTCCTCTCAAGTCTGTTTTATGAATGATGACTGCCTTTTATAAAAAATCTGCCTTCTCTTTTATAACTTCCCTATTTCTTGTCTCCTTGCCCTCCTGCTTCCCTCTTGGGTTAGATAGATTTTGATTAACAATTGAGTATGTTTATATGTTTTACTTCTTTGAACCAATTTAATGTGAATAATGTTCAAGAGTTGCCTACCTGCTACCTTATTATTTTCCCCTCCATTGTAAAAGCTCTTCCTTGTGTGCCTCTTTTACATGAGATACTTTTCTCCATTCTTCCTCTCTCTCCCTCTTTCTCCTAAGGTATCCCTTTTTTCTCACCTGTCCTTTTTTTAGTTTTTTTTTTATTACATGAAATTAAAAAGGTTTTGCACAAACAAAACTAATGTAGCCAAAATTAGAAGAAAAGCAGACAACTGGGGGAAATTTTTATAGAAATTTTCTCTGGATGAGGTTTCATTTCTCAACTACATATGGAAATGAGTAAAATTTATAAAAATAAAAGCCATTCCCCAATTGATAAATGGTCAAAGGATATGAATGGGCAATTTTTAAGAAGAAATCAAAGCTATCAATAATCACATGAGAAATGCTCTAAATCACTATTAATTAGAGAAATATAGATGAAAACAACTCTGAATTACCATCTCAGACCTATCAGATTGGCTAATATGACAGGAAAGAAAAATGACAAATGTTGGAGGGGATGCGGAAAAAAATTGGGACATGAATGCACTTTTGGTGGAGCTGGGAACTGGTTCAACCATTCCGAAAAACAATTTGGAACTATGACCAAAGCTACAAAAGTGTGTGTACCCTTTGGCCCAGCAATACCACTACTAGGTCTGTATCCCAAAAAGATCAAAGAAAAAGGAAAAGGACCTATATATGAAAAAAAAAACTTTTATAGCAGTTCTTTTTGCAGTATTAAGAAATTGGAAATTGAAAGGATGCCCATTATTTGGAGAATAGCTGAACAAGTTGGTAGGATATGATTGTGATGGAACACAATTGTTCTGTAAAAAATGATGAAGAGAATGCTTCCCAAAAAACCTGGTAAGGAATATATCAATTGATGCAAAGTGAAGTAAGCAGAACCATTGAACAGTGTATACTATAAAAGCAACATTATAATGATGATCAACTGTGAAAGACTTGACTACTCTGATCAATACAAATGATTCAAGACAAAATTCCAAAAATTTGAAAAGACCCATAATGAAAAATGCTATGTACCTCCAGTTTATATGATAAACCATGAGTGCAGATAGAAGTATACTTTTTCATTTACTTTATTTTTCTTGCTTTTGTTTTACAACATGGTTAATATGGAAATATGCTTTGTATGACTTCACATCTATAATGGATATTGTATTGCATGCCTTGGTGGGGGAGTGGGTGGAGAGAGGGAGAGAATTTGGAACTCAAAATTTTAAAAATCAGTGTTAAAAAAATACTCATGGCCATTCTCTTGGGACTCTACCTCTTAAAGTTGCTTGTCTCTCCAATGTTATTGTATAGTTGTTATCATTCTACTTACTTCACTTTGTATCAGTTGATGCAAGTCTTTCTAATTTTTCTTAAACTGTCCCTTTTATCATTTCTTATAGGGCAATAGTATAACATCATATTCAGAAGCCATAATATGCTCTTTCATTCTCCAACTGATGGGCACCTCATTAGTTCTGAGTTCTTTGCCACTATAAAAAGAGCAGCTATGCATTATTTTTGTATATATGGAGACTTTTCATCCATGAATCTCTGCAACCACCCTCAGTAACCTATTTTAGTAAATAACAACCTTGCTGAAAATTCTCTATAGCTAGCCTAAATTACTCATGCTGCATTTTTGCCTCATTTCTTTCTGTTCTGTATTTAGTGATTTAGTGGCAAAAGGGAATAGTGCAGAAAGACCTTGGAGTCAAGATGACCTGGGGTCAAATATTGTCTCTGATACATCTTGGCTATGGGATCCTGAGAAAGTCATTTAACTTCTTAATGCTATAGGCAAGTCTCTAAGACTATAAATTGCAGAGAAGCTACCAGCTTGAACTGGGAGAAGTTTCCTCATCCAGGAATTCCGTATGTCCATGAAATCACTGGTCTTGTCCCTATGGTCACTATCCACAAATTCATAGATATAATTCCTGAATTCACCTTCAGAGTTCTTTTCCTCAGACTGAATAATTACACTTCATTTGCCTTTCTCTCATACGTATTATTTTTCAGCCCTTTGACCATTTGTAATTCTTCCTGAAGAAGCAGTCTAGTTAGTAGGAAAAAAGCACTGAATTGGAAGCTGGAATACATAGGTTTTGAAAATATGAAAATTAATATTACCTCTAGTTTCTTCTGTAGTGATTTCTACTATACTGATTCCACAATGTATCTGATTTTCAGTTTTCCCTCCCAGTTAAAGTTACAAGTTAACTTGTTAACATCCTCAAAAAGATATGTCATTTGTCCTTTCCTTTCCTTGTTCGTATAGGGAAGTTTTTAATCTCTTTCAAGGAGGCATCAAAGTAATTTTGTTCCCCTAGCAAAGATTACAAGTTGCAGATGAGTGCCATAAAACAATTAACATTCTTTAATCGTTGGAAAGGGGTAGTTAATAGCCTCACTAGGGTGTTAGCCCACTTTTCATGCTGTTCCAACCCCCATCATGCTATTTACCCTGTAACCAATTGCAGTGTCTTCCCCACTTTGTACTCCCCAAAACATACAAAGGATGTTGAGCCCTCCCTCAGGGTCATCGGTTATTGAAAGGCCACAGACCCAATTTATTGATTACTGGTAGCCTAACTAATAAATTAATCATGCTATGACCTTGATCTCTCAGTTTACCTTAATTTTCAAATGTAACATTTCAATACTAGCTCTATCACTAACTGGCCCAGTGACATTGGCTTTATATGTAAATCAAAATCCTAGGATGAATTGAGGCTTGCAATTAATGCCAAAAAAAATTTACATCATAGCTTAAGATGTCAAGAAGGAGCATGGGATGGATAAGATCACTGCTTTGGAGGGATGGGGTGGGATAAGATGATGATTTAAAAAAATGGGCAGAATGTAGAGCTATTGAACTTCTATTGTGTTTCTGTTTTATTTACCATGAGAGGCAGTATGATGCATGAAAAAAGAGTTAGCATTGAAGTTAGGAGCATCAGGAACTCACCTGATGCATGCTAGGTGTGGCTCTGGCAAGTCACTCACTGTTTCAGTGTTCCAGGCAACTCTCTATAACTGTAAATTGCAGAGAAAATTCCAAGCTGTATTGCTAGAGGGAGTATCCTTATCAGTTCCTTATAAGTTATCCTAGAAGCTCCTTATAACAATGAAATCACAAGTCCAGGTCCTTTTTCTGTTTATCTGCCAAAGAGATTTGCCTTCAGATTGGGGAGGGGGTGGGTTAGAACATGAATCATATTATTCAAGAGATGGTTTGTGAGAATTTAGAACGGTGATTGCCATGAACTAGCATGGGTTCTTTAACAAGTCATGTCAAACTAACTTTATGTGGTTTTCTAATAGAATTACTTAGAATGCATATCAAGGAAACGTCACTAGGCATCATCAGAGTACGCCTCTGTTTCAGTTGTTAGCACAGTCAGTCAGGCATTGAAGTTGAGCCATGATGTCAATGTATAGCTTTGACAATGATATTAGGTTCCCCCTCCCCCACTGGGTGTCTCTGCAGATGATAGATACAAGCAGGTAAAAACAAAACCTCTTCTTCTGTGTTATGGGTCGGTCCATGACACTGTGGCTACAGAATGGATTATCCAAAAAAGAAAAGAGGAAGAGAGGGAGCAAGAAAGAGTATGCTGCGTGAGACCTTTGTATGTCAGAGAGTATGCCACTTCAAAGGTTAGCTGTTCCCCCTCGGCTTCCTCTGTGTGTCTCTAAATTCCCTTTCCACATGTCTCTAGGAAAATCTCGTGTGTTGGATCGTGTTGTAAGCTGCCTGAGGTCTTAGGCACAGAGAACATGGAAGAAGTGCTTCGGGTTGATGAATTTGTGTTCATGCTTTATGATGGCTCCATCTTTGATGAAATCTGACCCATTTCCTATTCTCTCAGGCATGCCTGCATCAGAAGGAGCATAATGCCTGCATCAGCTAAAGCATTTGACAATACATCTCATAATATCCTTTTGAACATGATGAGTGAGTATGCTAATAAGGCATAATGAAGAATTATACAGGAGAAGTGGAGTAAAGAATATCATCCCAAAGATGTAGGAGTGCTGGGAGCATACTGGTTATGAAGTAAGAGTGAAAGATAGCAAATGGACAGCCTTTGAGTTCTCTATGTCCGGTGCCTCATTCACACAGATGCTTCTAAAATATAGTTCTGACCACGTCCCTCCTCTGTTCAGAAACCTTTACTGGCTCCATATTGTTTATAAGATAAAATGCATCCTTCTTAGTCCAGCACTTAAGGCTCAGAACAATCTAGCTCCCATCTTCCTTTGCAGCCTTCTTCCACATACTCTGCTGCAGCCAAGCTAAAGCACTAGAAGTTCCCCAGCTCTGGTCCTGCATTGTCAAACCTCTGTGCTTTTGGGTAGGCTGTCTCCCACGCCAAGAGTGAATTCCCTCTAATAATCTACCTCTTGAGAGGCAGCATGTCATGCAGTGGGATAGGGCTATGAAAGTGCTTGGTTTGAATCTTGCTCCAATACTTAACAAGTGGTGTGACTGGGACGAAGTCATTGAACCTGTCTTGATTTCAGTCTCCCTGACTAGGAAATGGGGATAAAAATGCCTATAATAAACAAATAAAAAGTTAACACATATAGATACTTACTATGTGCCAGGCACTGTGCTAAACACTTTACAATTACTATCTCATTTGATCATCACAGCACTAGGAGGTATATGCTATTATTATCCCCCTTTTACAGATGAGGAAATTGAACAAAGTAGAGATAAAGTAAGTTTGTGACTTGCCCAGCATCAGAGAGCTAGTAAGTATTTGAGGCTGGATTTGAAATCAGATCTTGTGAGGATCAAATGAGAAAAGACGTATCTTTGTAAACTCTAAAACACTATATGAATGTCAGATATTATTAAAATTCTCTTCCTTAACAGTCTCACTCATACTCCACAAAGATCTCTAATCCTCACAGCTGAAAATGATATCTGTACTACCCTCCTTAAATTTCCTTTATATTTTTTTATTTGCAAAGTGAATTTTTGAGAAATGTTGTTTATTTAGCAAGATCATGAACAACCCACAAAACACACTTCCACAAAACCAGGAAAACAACACAGAAAGAGTTTCATGTGTGATAGTATTATATGCACCTCTATGCTTCTGTAAGTTCTCTTTCGTTAAAAGAGAAATGTGCCATTTACTTAGACTTTAACAAGGTAGTATCAGTGATACCTGTGGTCTGGAACTTGTCTTTTCTCATAACATCGTATTGTCACCATTTACGTAGCTGTTGTCAGTGTACATTTTGTTCTTTGGCATCTACTTTCTTCATTCCATCCATTTCATATTGATCTTTCCATATTTATTTGAATTCTTCATATTTCTTATAACAATGTTCCATTACAAGGATTAACTCAGGTTAATCTAATAGAAACCACCTAACAGAAACCTTTCCTGGTTCCCTTAGTTCCTAGTATTATTTTCCTGCTCAGATTATCTTATGTTTGATTACTATATATGAAAATGTATCCCTTTAGGAAAAGATGAGCTCCATAGTATCAAGGACTGGGCTTTATTGTTATTATTGTTGTTGTCATGGTTTTGTCTTGATATCTCCGGTACCTTGCACATAGTAAGCTCTAAAAATTTCCTTGCTGAATTTTATATATATCAAAAATTCATTGTTATTCCTAATCATTGGGCGCAGAGTTTGTTTTCAATTTTCATGCCTCTTAATAGTTTGTATAACAGATTATTTTAATTTCTGTTCTGTGGAAAATGTGAAGAACTCCAACAAATGGTTTTAACATAGATTTTTTGCCCTCATGTTAGTGATTATTATGATCATGATGCTGAATATAAATATATATACATATACATATATATATTAAGAGAAATTGAAGCAGAGTGTGGTTAAGTGATTTGCCTGAGATCCCACACCAAGGCTGGAAATACAGATTTCTTAGGACTGCAGACAGTCCTTCCTTTCAATGAACTTACAATCTAATTGGGAAGGCAACATGCAAATAACTATGTACAAATAAGAGGTAGATATGATATATTGAAAAGAGTCAATAGAGCTAAGGCATTAGAATTGAGAGGAATTGGGAAAGTGTGTTGTGTGTGTGTTTTTGCTAGGATTTTTTGTTTGTTTTTACATCTAGACCATGCCCTAATTCCTCCCTTTTAGGTAACACTAACATTATATATTAATATGTGGCAAAAACAGATATGGGATAGAATTCTCCATTATTTAGTCAGCATCCATGCTCTTCAGAATAGTGCATCTACCTAAATATAATATGAATTTGCAACTCAACTGGGCAAATGGTAGCAAACGATTTTCAGTTTTTAAATCGTCCTTTCATAAGGTGTTCCTGTAATGTGGTCCTTGAATCATAACAGTGTTTACAGTAACAGCAACATTGTGTGATGATCAACTATAACTTAGCTCTTCCCAGAAATATAAGGATCCAAGACAATTACAAAGACTCTTGAGGGAAAATGCTGTCCACATCCAGAGAAAGGACTGATGGATTCTGAATGCAGAATGAAGTATGCTACTTTCACTTTCTTTATTTTTTCATGGTTTTTTTTCTCCTTTTGGTCCATTTCTTCTTTCACAACCATGACTAATATGGAAATATGTTTTACATGATTGTTAATATATAACCTATATAAAATTACTCATTGTTTAAGGAAGATGGGAATGAGGGTAGGGAGAAAAATTAAAACTCAAAATTTGGTAAAAATGAATGTTTAAAATTATCTTTTCATATAATTGGAAAAATAAAATACTATTAAAATAATAACAACAGTATTTAGATTGAAGTTATTTATTGAGGACTACAAGACATAAAATATTTACATTCTGCTTACATGATTCATAATTTAGAGGAATAAATGGATATTAAGGTATCTTCCTAGAATACAAAATAATAGCTTTGACTCTAATATGTAACTCACTAAATGGACTCTTCTAAGAATTTTTTCTGGTAAAAAATTATCAGAAATCACAATGCTTACAACTTGATTTTGACTAAGTTGTGAGTTAGAAAGATTTGGAAGCTTATTTTGAGGCATAACTTAATGGATTTTGATATGGAATGGATTCTCCTCTGGAAGACTGAGTTCATAAGATCATAGCTGGAAGGGACCTTAAAGGTTATCTAATTCAATCCCTTCATTTTCCATTAAGTTCTTTTTCTCACGGCTGGGGATTTGATGAGTAGCTAACAATAGAAATAATGTTCGCAGTTCATAGCTATATAATGC
This sequence comes from Phascolarctos cinereus, assembly GCF_003287225.1. Classification (NCBI taxonomy): domain Eukaryota; kingdom Metazoa; phylum Chordata; class Mammalia; order Diprotodontia; family Phascolarctidae; genus Phascolarctos; species Phascolarctos cinereus. The sequence continues at coordinate 581,372,358 of NW_027555847.1, forward strand.
TTTAGTTTAAAAATTAGTTTCCTCAAAAAAACCTTGTGAAAGAAATAATGGAAATATTATTATTTCCTTTTTACAACCAAGAAAATTGAGCCTCAGAGATGTTTTGACTGCCAAACTACTAACATAAATAAAGCAAGTCAGCTTATTTGATGGGACTTAGACTAAGTCTTTCAAAATTTTTGGTTGATACATTTTATTTTGGCTCAATAGACACTTCCTAACAAAAATCCAAGTGCTCTTCCTACAAAGTTCCTTACAAGAAAACAGCCATTTCAAGCTTTGGACTTCCTACTTTTATAATTTACCAACTGTTAAGAAAGAGGAAGGATGCATGTTTATATTTTCACAATATGGCTATTATGTTGAAGTTAAATATTATATTGAAGTTAAATTTTGTTACCTCTTAGTGCTGTTTTTACTTACATAGTTGTAGCCACTGTGTTTATATTTTTGTCTCTGTTATCTTCACTTAGCATCACTTCAAACAAACCTTTTGATGACATGCTGAATTATTCATATTTGTCATTTCTTATGGCACAGTGCCATTCCATTGTATTCATGGAAATGATCACAAATTGCTGTGCGCATTTATTTCTAGGTCTTGCTTATCTATTTTATCCCACTGATTTCCTTTTCTATTTTTTAATCCAGTATCATATAGCTCTGATAATTATTGCTTTGTATGTCTTTTGAGAACAAATTATATCACTTAACATTCTTGACCTATTGATAATACAAATGAATTTTGTTATTTAGTTTTGGGTTTGGACTAGATCTTTGATTTTGCTGAAGGGAACTTTCAAGGAGGAAACTCCTTTTACCCAAGCAGATTGACACTTGCTCTTAAATTTCTAGTCTTATAGAGTTACCTGGGGCATTAAAAGGTTAAGTGACTTGCCCAGGATCACACAAATAGTATATATGAGACCTTGAACCAAAGTCTTCCTGATGCCATCTCCAGTTTCCAATTGACCATGCCCCTTTGCCTCTCTCTCATGTATAATTTAGTAAAATATCCTTTTGGTAATTTATTGGTATAGTGATAAATTTATTTATTTATTTATTTTTAATTTAATTTTTTTTTATTTTTTTCATATGCTTTTGAGCTGAAAATTTTTCTCCCTTTTCCTCCCCCCCACCCTCCCCAAGACGGCGCACAATCTGATATAGGCTTTACATTTACATACCCATTAAACATATTTTCACATTAGTGAAGTTGTAAGTAAAAATTAAAACCAATACGAGGAACCATCAGAAAGAGGAAACAAAACTCAACAGAAGATAAAAATAAGTGATAGCGATTCGACTTCCATAGTTCTTTCTTTGGATGTGAACAGCATTATCCATTCTGAGGCCTCTGCAAATGTTTTAGATCCTCATAATGCTGAGAAAGGTTCAGTTTAACAATCTTAGTCATTGCATAACGTGGCTGTTATTGTGTACAAAGTCCTCTTGGTTCTGCTCACTTCACTCAGCATCAGACCATATAAGTCTTTCCAGGTTTTTCTGAAGCCAGCCTGTTCATCATTTCTTATAGAACAATAGTATTCCATTACATTCATATACCACAACTTGATTGGGCAGCCTCAATTTCCAATTCTTTGCCACCACAAAAAGAGCTGCTATGACTATTTTTGTACATGTGGGTCCTTTTCCCATTTGTTTGATCTCTTTGGGATATAGCCCTAGAAGTGCTATTGCTGGATCAAAGGGTATGCCCATTTTTGTAGTCCTTTGAGCATAGTTCCGAATTGTTCTCCAAAATGGTATAGTGCTAAATTTATAATAAAATATATTTACATGGCATTGAAAATTTGCACAGCTTTTTTATGTTTTAATTAATTTGAGATGGAGAACAACCATGTGATATAGGTAACCATCTCTTTAACAGATGAGGGAAGTGAGGCTCAAAAAGGTTGACTTACCAGCCTTATACAACTAAAAGTCAAATCAAGTCCACGAGCGTTTAGTAAGGCTTTTGTTGTTCTTCAGTCACTTTCAGTTGTGTCTAACTCTTTGTGACCCCTTTTAGGGTTTTCTTGGCAAAGATACTAGAGTGGTTTGCCATTTCCTTCTCTAGCTCATTTTACAAATGAGTAAACTGAGGCAAACATCTTTAAGTAACTTATCCAAGGTCACAAAGCTAGTAGGTATCTGAGGCCAGATTTGAACTCAGATATTCCTGACTCCAAGCCTGGAACTCTACTTACTGCACCACCTAGCTTACTATGTACCGGGGCTGTTCTGAGCACTAAGGATACTAAGAAAGAGGGGGCGGGGGAATGGTCCTTGCCCTCAAGGAGCTCGGATCTAGTGGGTGAGAGAGCCATTATGAAAAACAACTATGTGTAAACAAGACATATACAGAGTAAACGATAGGTAATCAACACAGGGAAGACACTAGCATTGAGGGAATCAGGAAGGGATTCCTGCAGTTAGTGAGATTTCAGCTGAAACATGGAGGGAAGCAAGAGGTAGAAGTGTGTTCAAATCTGGCCTCAGACACTTACAAGCTGTGTGACTCTGGACAAGTCATTTCATCCTGTTTGCCTCAGTTTCCTTCTCTATAAAATGAGCTGGAGAAAGAAATGGCAAACCACTCCAGTATCTTTGCCAAGAAAATCCCTACTAGGGTCACACAGAGTTGGACACAACTGAAAAACAACTGAATGACAAATGTACTCAATGAATATTGAGGAAGATGGCAGATTGGCCATCTGGTATAGCTCAAAAGGAAATGGTGTGCTAATCTCAAAAGGGTCATTTAGACCTGTATAAAACAACCAACACATATTGAGAACATTTGTAAAGCAAAGTATATTTCAGATGGAACTATGTCCATGAGACAAATATAAGCTTAAGTTTATAATGAAAGAAACAGGTCATTTAAACTGGGTTGCTACTAGTTCAAGATTTGCATTAGGAAGATGTACAAAAAAAAAGATAATTTTGAGAAACTGAGGCATTGGTTTCTTGGGGTTCCGAAATCAGCAAAATGTGGTGGTGAATAGCTTTTCAGGCATTGGATTTTGATCAGATGTTTTGTATCTATTTTGTATTCGTGGCTCTGTCTTCCATAAGGGGCTATTCTCATTTCCAAAATGAAATGTTTGGGCCATATGTTTAAGGTTTCTTCAAACTCTAAATTTTATGATGCTATGAGAGAGGAATTGGGGTGACCACCTTGATAAAAGGTGAGATCCAGGACTTGAGAAAGTCAGTAAGGTTAAGTTGGTACAATTTAGGTAGGGATATTTGAGAAGATGACAGAAATTTGAGGTGAGGTGTGACTGATTAGAAATAGAGAAAGGCAGAGCTGAGGTTCGTAGAGGTAGCGTAGGCACCAGGATGGGATGAAGACAGGGGTAGAAACTTCTTTCCAGAGAAGGGTAATAAGCCAACTGGGAACCAAACTGTAATTCATTTAGATACATGATTTTAATAGGCTGGCAAATAGTCCCTGAGGGCTCCAATAAAATAGAATTTGCATTGAAGAAGAGAGTAGGAGAAAATAATCTGGAGAGCAAAAGTAATCAAGAAGTGAGAATAAACTACATGTGTTAAAAATACCAGGAGAAATGTGAGTGGTAGTCACAATTAGTGCTATCTTTATTTGTTATAACAGCAAAGGAGCTTTCACACAAAAGAACAATGCGTGCGCTCACAGTGCTCTACAGTTTGGACAGTATTCTTCACTATATAGTGGAAAGAATCCCGGATTTGGTCTAGTTTTGTAAGGCACACACTTAACTTTTGTATGATGCCAAAATAATTGGCTTTATCTTTCTAAACTTCTATTTCTTTACCAGTTAAATAAGAATAATATTTGTACTATTTACTTCATGGAGCTATTGTGAAGAAAGCCCTTTATAAATTATAAAACACTACACAATGTGAATTACTTTTTAAAAAATATAAGGAAGCAGGATCTCTAAAATTATTTCTAGGTATGAGAGGGAAGGCAATTGTATTTGGGTTCCTAGTTCTACCATTGGTGAGTGTGTGACCTTGGACAAGTAACTTGATCTCCACGGTCTTCAGGTACCTTTAAAAAAATGAAGGTTTTTGGCAGATATTTAGGGTTTCCATCAACACTAAACCCTCAGGTCCTATAGTAGTAATATGGATTGGGTTAATCAAATTACAAAGGTGAATTCTAAACCTAGAGACAGTAGGCTCTCAGACTGGTAGGTTAGGAGTATTTAAGCATAAGGCAGAGATGTAAGGTGAGGAATGATTAATTAGAGAGGGGCTAGACAGAGAACTGAGAACCGAGCAGGGACTGGAGTGGGATGAAGATAGGGGTAGAGACTTTTCAGCCTTTTAAAAGGGTAATAAGCCAAGTGGAAACCAAAGCTGGGGAATATGAGAAAGAAATGGATACCTGAGTTTAAAAAATTGGAATTAAATTGAAGGTGGCAAGATAAGGTCAAGGTCAGAAATAATAATTGAGCAGTTTTTCAGGAGGGCATGTGGTGCCTTTGGTGGTCATCATGATGCATTGCCTTTTTTGGGAGGAGGAGATTTAGTACATTGCAAATATCCGTGCTCTAGGATGGAGTTCTCTGTTCCTGACCTAAAACAGCCCATACCCCTGAGAGAAAATAAGAGAAGAGCCCTGAGGGCTGCATCTTCATCTCCAATTGTCCAAGAAATCTTCTTGTGCAGGTATCAGAGGCAGATCAATGTCCTTTGGGAACAGGGAACACTCTTCAGACCAGAAGTGGGACAACTTTCATAGAAAATTTGAGATCTTCAGGGTTTTATTCATCTCCCAGAGTTCAGGCAGAGGGAGAGGAATGAGGCATTGGCCCAGGGGTCTGACTACAATTATACTTTTATTTCAATTATTCTTTTTTTTTTTTAAGGCAATTGGGGTTAAGTGACTTGCCCAGGGTCACACAGCTAGTAAGTGCCAAATGTCTGAGGCCGGATTTGAACTTGAGTCCTCCTGACTCCAGGGCCAGAGCTCTATCCACTGCGCCACCTAGCTGCCCCTATTTCAATTATTCAAGTGTTCGTGATTTCATGTGCGATTACTCCTTCCCCAGATGCAGATCACAGTCCTTATATGCCTTAGTCTTTAAGAGTTACTGAAAAATTCATCAACTTGCAACCAACTTGGTAATAAGACTCTCATAGGAGTTATCAGGGCTGTTCCTTGGGTCACAGACATACAGACTACTGCCAGAACATTTCAGCTTTTTTAGCTAATAAGGCATGTTATGGTTTCTGCTATATCATTGCAAGAACCCAGCATCACCCCCTCACTAAGATTAGAAATTAAAATAGCATTATAGGGGAGGAATTTTGGCTTTAAGTCAAAAATACTGCTAAGGATACCAATATATACATATTTGGAGGACAAATAATTTTACTCTTTCAAAAACTTATGACTACTTTGGTATTAGGTTTATTGAATGGTTTAAATAATTTTGGAGGTATTTGTAAGAAAGCCCTATAAAGTTCTTCTATGATGATGACTATTGAAAATTGAAATAAACATATGTAATGGGAGATTGATCAGAGACTCTGCTGATCAATCCCTTGTTACACATACAAACCAGAAAAAGTAATGGAGAAAATTATACGGATGAAAAAAAACTCAGGAAGGTAACTAACAAAAATATCATTGCTCAACAGATTATCCTATTATTACAAATGTGTTTAAAGCACAACTGTCAGTGTCCTAAGAGAAACTAATCGGTAGGGTTTTCAGGCATTTTTATTTTCTCTTGTTCCTTCTACACTCACACATTCTGATGCGATAAACCTCTCCAAATTATAATAACATATCAACTGATACCTAGTTATTTCATTGCCAAAGTGGGATAATTTGAGGATAGGGAGTACTATATGGGAAAGCATGGTTCAGAAAGAAGAAAGAAGAGATACCTAACATTTGCAGATTATCTGGAAGCTTCACATTTTTGTATTATAAATTGATTGTTTTTGGAGAAAAGAATTTGAAAATTCTATACATAGCAAGCACCAAATAACATTTTAAGAAATGAATAGATTATATTTTAACTGAAAGATAAATGATTTGTTATCAACATTAGAGTTATTGCTAAAACAGCTATATATACAGGAAGAAATTCTACTTGTAGAAGATCAAAATTAGTAAAAAAAAAAGTAAGAATGAGAAAAAGATAAGGTATACAAGTGAAACAACTGAATCCTGAAGTATCACAACAAGTAATTGACAAATGAAAATAAAAAGAGAATAGAGATGACATTAATATTGATTATAACAGTGTTATATAGGTGCTTAACTAATATATATTAAGTGCCACAAGTAGACCCAAAAAACCCCATAAATTCAAATGAGTGAGCAAACACCTGACCTACTTGCCAAATAAAGAAAGATACCTGTCAAAGGCATTACCAGAATTGAATATCAACTTATTTGTAAATTCTTATGAAGAAAGATAAGAGCCAATTATGAGCAGCACCATCTCATAATTTATAGAGAAACAGTGTTTGTCAACTTGCCTTGAATGAGAAAATCATTTAAAGAAACCTTGGCAAAATATCCAACTGAGGTATGTTATCCCAAAGGAAGGAAGGCAAAAAAAGTACTTATCAAGCACCTGCTATGCATAAGACATTGTGCTGACAAATATTATACAAATATATTTCCACTTGATCCTCATAACAACAGTGGGAACTAGGTTTTATATCTCCATTTTGCAGTTGGGGAAACAGAGGTTAAGTGACTTGTCCTGAGTCATATATCTAGTGAGTATCTGAGGCAGAATTTGAACTCAGATTTTCCTGACTCCAGGCCCAGTACTTTGACATTCAGGGAGGGGAAAGGAATAAACATTGATATAGCACCTAGTACATGGAAGGTGCCTGCTAAGTGCTTTACAAATATCTCATTTGAATCTCACAACAACCTTGTGAGGAAAATGCTGTTATTGTCCCCAATTTGAAGAGGCAAATAGACATCAAGTGATGTGCCCAAAATTACAGAGCTAGTAAGTGTCTGAGGCCAGATTTAAACTCAAGACTTTCTGAATTTAGACCCAACGCTAAGATTCTTTTTTGATTCATTATACAGATCATTGATGCTAATTGTGCTTTGCCCCCAAGGCTCTGTCCCAGGCTCCCTATTCTCCTTCTACGCTCTGTCTCCTTGTGACATCATCAACTCCCATGAGTTTAATTATTATATTTATGCTGATGACTCCCAGATCTTTATATCTTGTTCCAACTTGTCTCTCCGAGATCCAGTCCCATATCACTAATCGCCTCTTTAACATATCAAGCTGATGTTCATAGACATTTCAACAACTCGGACACAACTGAATCGACTGACTCTTCATGATCCCATCTGGGTTTTCTTGACAAAGATACTGGAGTGGTTTGCCATTTACTTCTCCAGCTCATTTTATAGATGAGGAAACTGAGGAAAAACATGGTTAAGTGACTTGCTCAGGCTCATACAGCCAGTAAGTGTCTAATGCCAGATTTGAAATCAGGAACAGGAGTCTTCCTGACTCCAGGTCCAGTGCTCTATCCACTATACTGCCTAGCTGCCCCTGCAGACCTTACAGTTTTATCCATAAGTCCTATTGGGATGACATTGCTTAGTGAGGTCTATGGTCAATTATCCTTCTTTTTCCACTGCATCCAACTTTTCTTTTCTTTTTTGGAATCCTTTCTTTTTTGTTTAATTTTTATTTTTTAACTAATTTTTTATTTACCAGCAATCACTTCCATAAACTTTTGAGTTTTAAATTTTTCTCCCCTTCCCTCCCCGCCACTGTCCCCAAGACAGCGTACAATCTGATATAGGCTATAAATATACATTCCTATTAAACATATTTTCACACTAGTGATGTTGTAAGGAAGAATTAGAACCAATAGAAGGAACCACAAGAAAGAGAAAACGAAACAGAAGAAAAAAATAGCAAATAGTATCCTTCAATCTGTATTCAAACTCCAAAGTTCTTTCTTTGGATGTGGATAGCATTTTCCGTCATGAGACCTTTGGAGATGTCTTAGATACCTGCATTGCTGAGAAGGGCTAAGTCTATCAAAGTTAGTCATCGCACAAAGTGGCTGTTTCTGTGTACAACATTCTCCTGGTTCTGCTCACTTCACTCAGCATCAGTCCATGCAAGTCTTTCCAGGTTTTTCTGAAGTCTGCCTGCTCATCATTTCTTCTAGCACAATACTTGTTCAGCCATTCCCCAACTGATGGGCGTCCTCTCAATGTCCAATTCTTTGCCATCACAAAAAGAGCTGCTATACATATTTTTGTACGTGTGGGTCTTTTTCCCATTTGTGTAATCTCTTTGGGATACAGCCCTAGAAGTACTACTGCTGGGTTGCTTCTAACTTTTCTATGAGGTGATGCTGGCCACAATCTTTTCTCATCTTTTTCTATTAGATTTTTTTAAGAAGTGCATATTCTTAACAGGTGCTTCACTTGGATGCCATATCTCACTACTCAGCAAGAAGACCAACAGTTCTCTGGGTGAGGCAGCTTCTGGTCTCTTTTGGCCTTCTTGTTAAAGAAATTAATTTCCATTAGTTAAATTTCCATGTGAAAATGTTCTAATTGATGTCGATGCTCTTTTCTACTACATTTCTCATTTTAAAGTATCAATAAGTTGTTTAAGTAGATCAGGTTAAAGTTTTGTATTATTCTTTTCTTCTGGGTGCTTTTTTTTCTTCAAATTTTGATCTTTGCTCCAAAAAGTCTGCCTTACATTGAGAGCTGGTTCAGGAATAATGTGTAAATAAGTAATGATTAATTCTGAGTCAATTATATTACTTTCACTCTTATTTTTTTAGTGATGTTATCTGGTGCTCTAATACCTCTCTATATTTTTTGTTGTTGTTGAAGAAAGCATTTATGATGTATAGGCATGAATCTATAAGCCTTTGTCTTCTCAAATTCCTTTCCCCCAAACCGTATTTTCCACCATATTTTTTTTTATCATTCCTCTGTACACTCTCTTTTATATTGAAGTCATTGTGTATCCAAGGATATATTAATTTAATTTAGAAAGCCTTATAGATTCTTCACAGACTTTATCTTCTCATCCCCCACAACTGGTGTTGTGGGAAGGTAAAATTATTGTCATTTTGGTCTTCTTCAAATATTTAGCATTTTTGTACCCTTCTTTGTTCCATGGATTTGCCATGTCCAAAACATTTGACACCAAGTAGCCAGACTACTGATGATCCTTCTGATTCTTAGTTAGGCTCATTCTCAGAAAGTAAATACAGTGTACTGCTGAGACTATAAGGCCTTTCAAGCACTGTAGAACCTGCCAGACTTTATACTATAATTGGGTGGACTTCAAGAACCCACGGTCACCTCAATATCATGATAAGGGATTATTGGAGGCAGTAGAAGATTTTTACAGTATAACCTTAAAACATGACAGGAAGCATGATTTAGTGGAGTTTCCTCTTTGGAAGTCTTTCTGCAGAAAATGGATGACCAAACATACTAGATATGTTAAAATTGGAATTTCTTAGGGCAGTGGTGTAAAACTCAAGTAGATATTTAGAAACCTTCACCCATCATATTGTATACAGTAATAGCAGTATTATTTTAAGAACAACTTTGAGCAAATAAGTAATTTTGACTATTACAAATACTGAAATTAACTACAAAGGGCATATGAAGAAATATGCTATCTGCATTCAGAGAAAGAACTGATAAATAGATGAATAAAATGATTTTACATATATATATATAATATACAATTTGTGTCTAGTGGTATATATATACCATAAATACATATATTTGTGTCTAGTGATAGCCTTCTCTAAGGAAGGGTGAGGGGAGGGAAAAAAAGAAGAAAAAAAGAAATTTACATGATAACTTTATTATATATTTAAAGGGAATAGCAAGCTATACATAATAGATTTGCATTTTCATATTCAATGAGCTTTTTATTATAAATTGTTATGGAAATGCTTGTTTTATTCTATAATTTAAAAATAAAACAAAATATCTCAAATAGAAATGGTGGAAGGGGTCATTAAATTGTACATTAGGATCCCAGCAGTCCAGATATTGACTTAGAAAACCACATATTAACATTATCTATGCTTTATTGTATTTTTATTTATTTTGTTAAATACTTACCAATTATGTTTTAATCTGATACTGGATGTATTCTGGAGTGTTATCAGCTGCACCAGACCTCAGCATGTTTGATACCACTGCTTTAGGGGTGTATTACACTAGAGAGTCACTAAGGCTCCTTTCAACTCTAAATTTCTAGGGATTTTGGATTCTGAGTTTGAAGTTAGATCATATGAGTTCAAGTCCCAGCTCTGATGCAAACTACCTATGTGAAGTGTCTTGGACAAGAAACTTTAACTGCTTTTGCCTCAGTTTCCTCACTTGAAAAATGAGGGAGGTCACACTAGATGAACTAGATTTCTTTTCTAGATTTTGTGAATCAAATCATTCTGACTCAATTATATTTGCTCTTTTGACTTTCTCTTGCTCAGCAACAAAATTTTGCTGACAAATTACTAGATTTGCTCAATTATTTAACTTCTTGTTATGTACTAGTTGATACTCCACTAGGCTCTGGAAATACAAAGATAAAAAATGGAATAGTCCCTTCTCTCAAGGAGCTTACATTCCACCAGGGAGACAACATGTACAAATAATAATAGCTGGCATGTGAATAATTGAGGTTTGTATCATTGAATTGTTTGTTGTGGTTGTGTTTGTCCTTTGTTTTCAAAGGGGAACAGTGACATCACAGGTGATGTCTTGACTGGTGATTGAATTGGATTTCACTGAGTTATACAAAGTCATCATCCTCACTCTCTCTTCCAGAGTCATTGAAGGCCAGTGACAGACAAAGTCAAGAGAACTGGCAATGGTCCAGGATATAGTGGATGACTTTGGCATCTTCGATGTCTGACCAAGCTCTAGGTGCCCACAGCGCTTGCTTCAGCTGTCTTGTGACCATTGGAACAAATTGTTCTCATGTGCTCATTCCACTGGAAGAAGTTTTCACATGCTTGGGGTAGACATCTCCTCTAACTCACTGATGGGTTTGAGGCCTGTCAGTTACCCTCAACCTGGGTATATAGGTATACATGTGTGTGTATATATGCATATATGTGTGTATATGTATATATGTGTATTTATACATATACACACATATGTATGCATATATAATATATATGCATATATATGTATGTATGTATGTATATATAAAATCTCATCTGATCCTTCCAACATCCCTGTGAAGTAGGTTCCATTATAATCCCAGTTTTACAGATGAAGAGGCTGAGAATGGGTAAGACTTGCCCAGGACCACATAGCTAGTAACTATCAAAGATGGAATTTGAATTCAGGTCTCCCTGAATCAAAGTCCAACATTCTATCCACTGTGTTATCTAACAATACATATAGCTTACAAAATACACGTAAAAGAAATACAAGGCAACTTGGTAGGAAGTTCTAGCAGTTGGGGATATCAGGAGAGATTTCATAAGAAGGTGGCATTTGAGTTGAGTTTTAAGAGAAAAAAATCCTGAGGAGCAGTAGTGAAGAGGGCACACATTTTAGACATGAGATTCAACCAGGGTAAAGCATGGAAATGGAAGATAGAGTGTCATATTGTATGACAGCAAGAAGACCAGTCTGAATGGAATGAAGAGTATGGGAAGGAAATAATACACAACAAATTTAGAAAAGTAACTTTGGGACAAGTTGTGAAGGGCTTTAAAAGTTAATGTAGGAGTTTGTATTTGATAGGGAACCACTAGAGTTTTTTGAGCTAAGGGAGTGACATGGTTAGACCGGAACTTTAGGAAAATCACTTTAGTGGTTGTGTGGCTTGTAGTAGAGAAGTGAGTCAGGAAGCCAATGAAAGAGACTATTGTAAAAATCTAGGTGAGAGGTAATGGGAACCTGAAACAAGATAGTTATAGATATGAGATAAGGGGGCATATGAATGTACCATGGACATAGAAACAGTAAGATCTGACTACTGGTTGGCATGTGTGGTGAAGTGGAATGTGGAGTCTAGGATAATACAGATTTTCGAACCTGAATGACAAGAAGGATAATAGCCTCTTCAAAGAGAAGTTCAGAACAAGAGTGTGTTTAGCGGAGATTAAGTGACACACCTCTAGTAAGTATCTGAGATCACATTTGAACTCTGCTCTTCTAGACCCCCAAGTCCAGCTCTCTATCCACTATGGTGCTACCTAGGTGCTTCACAATTGCTAATCACTTGATGGTTACTGGATTGAGTTGTTTTAAATTGTTGATAAAAAACATTGATGAAGAAGGGGAAGATTCTGGGAAGATGGCAGAGTAGATCAGAAAATTCTAAGCTCTCAAGATTTTCCTCCACAAAAGAGATAAAACAGTGCCTCAGGGCAAACATAGAGCAGTAAAAATAAACAAGAGAAGGGGCAGAACTGGGATCCTCCTGGGACAATCAGAGATCTGAAGAAAAATCCCAGGATGAGGTTTGGTCCCCGTGAGGAGTAAAGACCTCCAGGCTAGGGACGCCTTAAACAACAAGCAGCAAGCCCTGGGGTTAGTGGCTCCAGCCGCAGGAACTTTTACCTCTGGACAGTGAGCAGAGGTGGGTGTCTGAGCTGGGGAAGATTTAGAGAACCTCTGCTGACAAGGAACTTCCAGACCCAGCTGTGCTGTGGAGCTGGGGCAAGAAAGAACCAGCACACACCCAGTGAGTGCAGAAGCAGTGGGGTGGGGATGCTGCTGGCTGTGGGCACTTATAGGAGGCTGGAGGCCATGGTTTGGTTCGAGGTCAGAGAGGAGAACTGAAGGAGGATCTGAGGCCAGAGGCATCACACCCCTTACCCTAGAGCTAGAGGTGATTATAAAAACTAAGCTATTATAAAAAAAAATGCACAGGCAAAGGAAAAGAATCCAACCATAGAGAGTTACTGTGGGAATACAGAAGACTTGGGTTTGTCTTCAGAGAAGGGTAGTGAAACAAAGAAACCTTCTTCTACCCAAAAGAATAATGTTAAATTGTCACTTGCCCAAAAGAATTCACAGAACTTTAAAAAGACTTTAAAAATCAAATGAGAAAGATTCAGGAAAAACTAAGAAAACTAAAATAAAATAAAATAAGAACAATCCAAGAAAAACAAGAAGATTATGAAAAGAAAATCAACGAATTAGAAAAGGAGATCCAGAATCTTAAGGAAGAAAACGACACCTTGGAAATCAGAATTGGGCAAAGTTAAGCCAGTGAAGTTATAAAAGACCAAGAAATAATAAAACAAAATATAGAGAATGAAAAAAAATAGAAGAGACTGTGAAACATCTCGTAAGAAAAACAACTGATTTGGAGGATAGATCAAGAAGAGCAAACATAAGAATAATCAGACTACCTGAAAGCTATGATCAAAAAAGTATCTTGATACAATAATATCAGAAATATATATTTTTTAAAAACTGTCCTGAAGCATTAGAATAAGAGGGGAAAGTAGAAATAGAAAAAAATCCACCAACCACCACTTGAAAGAGACCCTAAGAGGAAAACCCACAGGAATATTATAGTCAAATTCCAAACTCCCAGCTCAAAGATAAAATATTATGAGAAACAAGAAAGAAAAAATTTACATATGGCAGTGCTATAATTAGAACCACACAAGAACTAGTAGTGGCAACACTAAAAGACTGCAGGTCTTAGAACACTATATATAGAAGAGCAAAAGAAGTGCGGTTCTGGCTGAAAATATCATACTCAGCAAAGGTAAGCATAATCCTGAATGGAAAAAAAAAAGGATATTTAATGAATTGTCAGACTTTCAGGACTTTATTAAAAAAAAAACACCCAAAAAACAAAACACTTGAACTTAATAGAAGATTTGACATACAAGAGTCAAGAGAAACATGAAGTACATACCAAAGACCAATTACAAGGCACTCGATGAGGACAGACTGTTTACCTTGTATGTATGTAAATTGTAAAATATATGTCTAAGATTGTTATTAATAAGCATGATACGACTTCAAAAAAGTGAAACTATTCAGGAACAGCTAAAAAGAATAATTATCTTCTACAAATGAGGTGTGAGAGGAAGAATCAATACAGAGTAATTAGATGGCGGAGGAGGGCTGTTAGTTCTGGAAACCTACTTTCATCAGGAATGGGTTTAAAGGGAACATTACATACACATCTAGAAGAGTATAAAAGTCATCTAAATTTAGAAAAAATAAAATGCTAAGGGGATAGAGAGAGGGAAGAGGATAAGGGAGGGATCTTTAGAGGGAAGAGTATTTGGATTAATGGGAAAGAGAGGATAAGGGAGGGAGACAGGGATCTATAGAGGGAAGGGTGATGGAATAGGTCAGAGGGGTGTACAAAAAGGGTGTTTAAATTTGTGGGAATGGGAGTATAAGGGAGGGATTCTTGGTGGGGTAGGTTAAGTAATAGGAGGGCAAGGTAGCAAGTAAAAGTAAAGTAGAGGAGTCAGGAGAGATAGGAAATAAGAGATACAAACATAAAAAAACAAATATTAGAAGTAGAATCTCTTAAGGAAAGTATGTGTTATATATATGTGTGTATGTATGTATGTACATGTACATGTACATATCAATATCTATATATAAATATATCCACGCTTAATTGTAGTTTGGGCGGAGGAGATAGGAAGGGGGGAAAAACAAAGTAAAAAGTGTACAGCAGAGAACAAAACAAAACCTACAAGGAAGCAAAGAAAAGACTGACTGCTTTCAACACAATGTGTAGTATTTAATATACAGGCTTTTTTGAAATGGAAATTTATTGCTATATATTTTGAATCTTTTCTTACATTCTGCTGTGAACATGAATTTTTTTCTTTTCCAATTTTGCATTTAAGTTTTAATATTTAAGCTTATAATATTTTCTTTTTCTTTTCTTATTATGTATTTAAGTATTTGAGTCTAAAATAAAAAAAAAGATTAAAAAATAGATAAAGAAGACCCAAACTGTGAAAGACTCAACTACTCTGATCAGTACAATGATCTAAGACAGCTCCAAGGGACTCACAAAAAAAAAAATGCCATCCACCTACAGAGAGTGAACTGATGAACTTTGGAGTGCAGATTGAAGCATACTTTTTTTCACTTTTTTCAAGTTTTCTTGCTTCTTTTTCTTTTTTGCAATATGGCTAATATGGAAATATGTTTTGCAATAACTTCACATGTATGATTGATATCATATTATTTCTTTCTCATTGGATGGGGGAGGGGATGGGGGGAGGGAGAAAATTTGAACTTGAAATTTTTTAAAAGAGTATTAAATTGTAATTAATTGAAAAAGAAAAGGACCAAGTACAAAGGCCTACAGCATACAACTATGCATTCCTATCAATGTTCGATATCAATACCCCAATCCACATTCTTCGGATTACAGTTATTCAAATAAAATGTCTTCTTATTCGCTGAGTACCAGTTTAGCTCATATCTCCATGCTGTGCTCAAATGTAGCTTAGTTTAGTTGTTGTCAGAACATAATTTCACTTCCCTGAGAGGAAATAACTCTTCTCTAGTCCCCCTGCTAGCCTGAATGCAAGCCCAGACTCTCTAGAAGGGATACATAATGAAAGGTCACCAGGCACCTCCAAAATCAGCAGGCTCTAAGAGTACCTGTATACTCTAAATCCTGACCATTAGTTTAAATTCCTGGACTGCTGTTTGCCCACTGTGAAAATTACAATGTGAGTCAAATGCAGCTTTTTGAACTGGAATAAAAATGCACCGACCTTGAATGTTTCGTATGGAGTAATTATTTGTAATTTAGTCATACTGAGTCATTTGACAGCAACAATGGACCCTAGGATAGCACTTAAACTCTATCATGATGCAATAGGCCAAATCAGAAGGGCCCCATTATTCTCACCTTAGCAACCATAGCCCATCAGTTGTAGCTGTCAGATGAAACAGAGAAGGTTGAGTGGAATGGCTGTTTACAGCCTCCAAACTTTCTGTTCTTGCTAATAAAATTACAAAGAGGAAATGTGTTTAGTACCAAAAAAATTAGCAGCCCCAAGGCCACCTCATCTATGATCCCTGTGGATTTTTAAACAGTTTTTCAGGTGGAAATTTGATCATGTTAGAAAATATCCATCCCACAGGAGACAAGTATTACTCATTTTCATTATGAAAAATGAAAACTAAAGCACATAAAATCAAATAATTTTAATAAAATCACACAACTCTAGCCTAGAGCAAGCATTGGAGGAAGCTATTTGATATTAGAGGAAAGAATGGTGAATTTGGAGTCAAAGGATCTAGTTTCAAATTTTTGTTCTGTCAGTATACTGTGTAGGTTTGGGCAAATCACTTAATCTCTCTGGGCCTTGTTTCTTTATCTCTAAAATAAGGGAGTTAGGTTCAATGGCCCCTAAGGTCTCTTCCAGCTGTAAATCTGTGATTCTGTCTACTCACTTCTAGCTCAGTGATTGTGCCTATAAAGTGGCCCCATGGACCTGGCCTAGTTCTCAGCTTTCTTTCATTTGACCTGACAGACATGTGTCAAGATCATAATATCATTGGATCTTGGGTTTAGGGGGGTAAAGGACCTTAGGGGATACTAATCCCAATGTCCTCATTGAATAGATTTTGTTGTTGTTCAGTCCTGTCTGACCAGATGTTGGAGTGGTTTGCCATTTCCTTCTCCAGCTTGTTTTATAGTTAAAGAAACTGAGGCAAACAAGATTAATGGACTTGCCCAGGTTCACATAGCTAGTGTCTGAGGCCAGATTTGAACTCTGGAAGATGGGTCTTCCTGACTCCAGGGCCAACACTATGCACTATGGCGCCACCTAGCTGTTGAAGAAATTCAAGTGGAGGTTAAATGGCTTGCTCAAGGCCACATAGCTAAGTGTCTAAGGCAAGATTTGAACCCAGATCCACTATCCTAAAGTCATATCCAAATGTTTTGCCTAAAGTTGTGAAAATGAAAAATCATTTAAAATATTTCTTAATCAGAAAAGAGTGGGGAGAGGGGGATGCCTCTAATTTTACAAGGCAAGAAGTTATTTACTTTCATGAACTAACACCTACATTTTATGACCTTTATTAACCAGAGTTGATTTTCACCCTCAGGAATACCCAATCTTCAAGGGCATATAAATGTTGAGTGGGTTCTGTGAGGCATCTTTAGTCTAAGAGAGTCAGCCAAATGACCATCTTTTTATTAGTAATATGCCAGCATTACTAACAAAATGATTAGTTACCCAGAAACTATGTCTTTCAAACTTTTTATATGTCACAGAAGTGAGGGATTTTCTCTGCTGAAAACTCAGTTTGCTGAAGTTAGTAACCTAAATCACCTTTACTCTCCCTCATTTCTATATCTGACTAATCAGGTGCCCAAATCTGTTGATTCCATTTCTACAAAATGACAGCTATCCTCTTTTTTCAGCTAACATTGATAAAATCTTAGTCCAGGCATTAAGTATCTCTCACTTAAACTATTTTAATGTCTTCCTACTCTTGTACAGTATGTCTAATTCATCATCTATAGAGTTGTAAATGAAATGTTCCTAAGGTACTACAACTAATAACAATAATAATAGCCAGGATTTACATAGCACCTACTATGTGCCAGGCCCCATACTAGCACTTTTTACAAATATGATTTCATTTGATCCTAATACCAACCCTCGGAGGTAGATGCTAATATTATCCCCAGCTTGCAGATGAGGAAATAGAAGTTAAGTGACTTGTCCAGGGTCACACAGCTAGTAAATGACTCAGACTGGATTTAAACTCAAGTCTTCCTGGCTCCAGGTCCAGGGCTTTCTATCCACTGCACCACCTAGCTGGTACATATCACTGTATGCTCAAAAATCTTCATTGGCTCTCTATTACCTCTTGGATAAGACACAATCTCTTTAGCCTCACATTTAAGACCAATAATCTGTCTCCAATCAGCTTTATTTTACACAACTACCTGTCATGCTTTCAGTTAAATGGGACTAGAGTACCTTAAACTTTTCATGCCACCTTTCCCCTCTATACATACATTCAATGGTCCCCAATGTGTAATAATTGCCATACTCTCCTCAATGTTGTCTTTCAGAATCCTCTTCCTTCAAGGTTCAGCTCAGGGCCCATCTCTTCTGAGAAATCTCCCGTTCTTAGCGTTTTCTCCCTCCACAAAATGTCTTAGAGTACATTACCTGATCTTTCCCTTACCCCCTCGGCTCCCTAGCTTGTGTTTTCTGTGTACATGATGTAGACTGTAAGCTCCCTCATGGCTTATCTAATCTTTTTCTATTTGCTGAAATAAGCCCTGTGCCTTGGATATACTAGACTCAATAAATATTTGTTGAGTTGAACTGAAAATGAAGAGGTCCTTTCAAGAAGACCTATATAGCCAAATTTTAGGTTAGAAATTAAAACAGTTTTTATGTCAAATTCTGGCAAAGATTACTCAATTTTTATTTTATCTTTATTCAGCAATGCAGTGATCTGAGTCAGTTCCAAAAGACTCATGATGAAAAAACACTATCCATATCCAGAGAAAGAATTATGGAGTCTGAATGTAGATCAAAGCATGCTATCTTCTCTCGCTATTTTTTCTTTCTCGTGCTTTCCCCCTTTTGTTCTGATTCTTCTTTCACAACGTGACTGATGTGGAAATATGTTTAATGTGATTGCGCATGTATAGCCTATATCAGATTGAATGCCATCTTGGGGAAGGGAGAGGGGAAGGAGGTAAAGCCATGAAGTGGTCTGATCATTCTAAAAAATGTTGATATCGACTGAGAAAACTCACTTGTCACTAAAATCCTAAGGCACATTTAGAGCATCTCAGAACCCGACATTTTTTCTTTTGATTACAAAGTTATTTTGACAATTTGATTCCCCATCTTCTTATGTTCTCATTGAGTTCATCCATGAAATTGAAGTAATTTCACTTTATGCTGGGCATGCACTTCAGACCAAAAGCACACTCAACATTACCTCCTCAATAAACCAGACTCTGCCTGAGAGGAAACCACTCTCAGGGAGGAAGGGTTCCACTTAGATGAAACTAAAGCAGTAATGGATTTAATGACAACCTAAGGGCCATTCAGTGATATAATTTCTTGATATATTTTAAGTTAAAATGAATAGTTTACATATGGGAAGAATGTGCCAGCATAGTTTAGTAGAAATAGTCTTATATTTGCATAAATTTAAAAAGGGATCAAATCTTGATTTTTGTATTTTAAAATGGTGAGATCATGGACTTCTCTGAGCCCCCATTTTGCCTTCTGTAAAATGGGCTGCATAATATTTGCACTCACTACCTTGGGAGAATGGAGGAAAGAGCCTGGTCTGCTGTTTTCAGAGTGAGAAACAGGGAATGGAACTGTGATTGCAGTAACATAAGGAATTCTCAAATGAGAAAATCCCTTCTACCAATACAGGCTAGCATCTTCTATGCCACTAGTCATTTTAGGGACTTGTCTGAAGATAACTGACTTGCATAAGGACACCCAGCCAGAATGTACCAGAAGCTGTGCTTGAACCCAAGTATTCCTGGCTCTGAGGCTGGCTCTCTGTCCACCACCCCATGTAGAACCCGAATTCAAATCCTGCCTCTAATGCCTAACTTACTACCTGTGTATCCTTGGGTAAACAACTTACCCTCCCTGGACCACAAGTTTCCTTATCTATAAAATGAAAAAGTTGAATCAAGTAGTCGCTGAATTCCCTTCAAATCTAGAGCTATACTCCTATGTAAGTTGCTGAAGTGCAGAGATTGTTTTGGACATGTTATCCCTCCAGTACCTAGAACAGTACCTTGAACATAGTAGACACATAACATCTTTTGTTAAATTGAATTGCATTTAATTGTTGAGGAAAGTGCTTTATAAACTTTTAAAGCACAATATAAATGTGAGCTATTATCATAATAATTTTTGTTCTGTTTGTCCATCTTTTATTCAACAAGCACTAATTAAGCATTTACTATGTGCCAGGCACTCTGAAAGAGGTGGGGCTGCAAAAGAAAGCACTTTTAATGACAGTCATGGGAGTTCCAGGGCATCCACTGGACCAGGGTGAGCCTTTTTGAGATTCCCATAGTCAGAAGGTCCTTCCTCCTAAAAATTCTCCACATTTCGAGAGGTGCTATGAATGGCCGTCAACTTATTTCTGACCTTTGCAATAGAACTGAACAATGGTATGAAACAAGGGCTAGAGAAACATCAGGCATTGTCTAGTATTCTTTGTCTTCCCACACCTTTCCTGTACCCCAATCGATTTGTTGCTTGGATAGAATAATATTTTACAAAAATACAATATTCCAAAACTATTTTACAAGAAATGTCAGCCCCCATGATCACCACCTGACATTGGGCAATACTTTTACCAATTACTCCTGGTACTCATTACCCATGACTGCTCAGCATAAATGTCTGAAGCCTGAAGCCAAGGTCATGGCTTCTATCCCCATTTGGTTCATTGGGTCAGCTTAGCATTGCTTAGATCCATAGACTGTGCCACAAAATATGCTAACAATCACGATGGAGGGTGGAAACAGATTAGAACTAGGCCAACATCATTAATAGCAAAGCAAAGCAATGTACAGGCCCTTCTGATGGCGGCTGGGCAATATCATTGGATGTCCTTAATTAAATCCCCTCTCTTCAGAGACTAAGCCTATTGGTGCAATTAATGACAAATGGCCACTGGTGAACTGCAGACCCATAATTCCCCAGGAAATTGTCAAGGCCCAGCTAGTCCACAAGAGAGGGTGGAAAGTGGAATTTGGATACTTACTAGTTTAATGGGCAGTGCGATAAAACCATGTGGTTACTTTTCTGACACAGGGTGAGTTAATCAAAAGGCTTTATAGTTCAGAAAGCCAAGCAATGACCTGGGAATCCAAACATATCCATTTTTGTCCTAGCCGGTGCCATGGAGATACCATATAGAATGAATATGTATGTGTGAGAAGTTCCTTGTTCACCAAATGAAGAATGTATTCATATGGCCCCAAATTAACTTAGAGAAAAAGGAACTTGAAATGATAAGGCCTTTAATAAGGACTTTCATAGCATTTTGTATTTATCTCACTAATCTCATTTTGTATTTTCTCATTTGTATGTATCTCATTTTATAGCCGCACCATGCAGCTATAGAATAATTTCCCCCAAAAACCCCCCAAATATCACACAAACTAATTAGACAAATGTCTAATTACCAGAAGTCATGACTAGAATTCAGTTCAATAAATACTGACTTGGGATCTGCTATGTACAAGACAGATATTAGAGTTTACAAAAATAAAATAAAATAACACAATCCTTGTCCCTAGCTACTAGATGAAAAAGGAGATAGATGTAGAGTCAAGAAGACTTAAATTCAAATCATGCTCCCAATATTTACTAGCTGTGTGATTCTGGGAAAGGGGACAACCTCTCTCTACCTCAACTAACTCACCTGTGAAATGGAGATAATAATAGCAGCTACCTCACAGGGTTGCGGTGAGGATAAAATGAAATATTTTGTACGTGCTTTGCAAACTTTAAAGCACCATATAAAAGATAGCTATTATTCTTACCTAGGGAGTTCTGCATAGAATTCAGCTGGAGTTTGGGGTTGAAGAATGTAAATAACTATGTGATAAGTGATGGTATGATAAGTACAAAGGAAAGTGTCTCACTACCTGTATATGTCAGAAGCAAGATTGAACCCAGATCTTCCTGATTTTGAGGTCAGAGAGAAGGGATGAGAGATTCTACAAGAGAGGCAGAAAAGTGGTATATTTAGTAGAAGTAAGTGTTGGATTCTGAGTCAGGGTTCAAATTTAGCCACATACACTTACTAGCTGTGTGACCATGGGCAAGTCACTTAACATCTTTTAGTCTTAGCTTCTTCACTGTAAAATGGGAATAATAATAGTATCTGCCTCATAGGGTTGTGATGAAGATTAAAATAAACAATAAATGTAAAACTCTTTGAAAACCTTAAACCTCTAAGTAAATGTTAGCTATCACTATTCTTGGGATGGAGTGGACAAGGATCCCTTCTTGCTGGGGGTATTAATGAAGGCTTCATGGAGAAGTTAGCTGGGCACCAGAGGCAGGCCTTAAATGATCATTAAAATTGGGAAAGTCTGCACTTCACCTTAAAAAAAAGTTTAAAAAATGTTAATGCTAAGTAACAATACATTTTTGTATGTTAACAGAATAAGTGAAAAAAAATTATTAAGTGCTTACTATGTGTGAAGCACTTTGCTAAACACAGGGAAGACAAATTCAAAAAATAAACACCGTTCCTGCCCCCAAGAAGCTTATATTCTAGTAGAGTATGGCAATGCCCACAGGTAAATGGTGGCCAGGAGGGAGAATTTTGATTTGGATATTTACAGGGATGTTGAGTACCTATTGACACATTCTTTCCAGGGGTGAATGACAGGTGATTTAGTTACAGTTCACAAAGTGGAAAATGGAAATGGGGCCAGATGGTCTGTGAGAGTCTGGGGACAAGACTAGATAGAGATGTAACTGATGTAACCACTAATGAAGGTCATCATATGGAAATTGGTGACCATTTCCACCACAGGCATGACATTAGAATCTATTTTTAACAATAGCAAGAGTCATGGTAGTGTAGGTTAGCCCTAAGGAAGATCTTAACCATGAGGGGAGGACATTGGAGCCTGAGTCCACAGATAAACCCAAAGCTCATCTTCAGTACAGCTTTGCAAATAATACACCCAAATTATTACTTGAAAGAATTCTGTTCAACCCACACAACTTACACTGGCTCTGCTCCCATTTATCTGTGCCATCGACTTTCCTTCTGGCCTCGTCTCCTTTTGCTATTCCCCAGATCACTAGGCTAAAGAACATGAATAGCTGCTTGTAGCAAATACACTTAGAAAACCTTCACCAACACAGAGCTTCCTGAATGTTAAATGCAAACAGAACAGAAGGGAGAGAGAGAGTCAGGGTATTTTTAATTGCTCAGAAGGTCTCTTTTACCCATGTTTTTCCCCAGGATATGAAAAGGCTTTGAAAAACACTTAGACACTTTACAAATGATAGACATTGTTCAATTCAACAAACATTTGTTAAATAACTCTTGCATATAAGGCACTGTGCTAAGCACTGAATAATAATCATTGTCCAGTAATTATTTGCATGATTGTTTTGAGGCAGTATTGGGGCAGTGTCTAGTTTTGGACTTGGAAGTATAAGATTATTGAAGTGGACATTGAAATGTGGGGGAAGCGGACATCTATGGAAGAAGACAAAAATCCTTGATGTTCTTTGACCCAAGGACTGAAGGAGTTGATATAATGTCTGTCAGCCCTCCTGGGCTGATCTTCTCTGAAGGTTTGAAGAGAGGACATGATGATGAATGGCACAGGATGAGAAGGGGTGGATGGGTGGATGACTGATAGAGGGAGAGCTTACAATACTCAGATCACAGATTTGTCTAAATAGCCAAATCAGTGTTCTATAGATAAGAAAGATAATACTTAGAGGGTCTTAGGATCATGCAATAGAGTTAGAAGAGACATTAAAAAACCATTCAGTCCAAGCCCTTTATTTTTCAAAGGAGGAAACTGAGGACCAGAGTTGAAGTGACTTGCCCACAAAGTCCCAGAGTCTATGTAAACTGTCTCCAAGAAACATCCTTACTCATTATATCACACTAATTCCATATAAATTTCAAAATTCACCTAGCTTCTATTTCTCTAAAGAATAAACAATTGTATTAGTGCTTTGATTCAGAGTGATAAAGAAATGTGCAGTTTTAAACCAGGTATTTGCCTGAATCAAATTTAATATATTTGAGATTTTCCTTCTTGCTTCCCTCCTCCCCCATATAAATGTTCATTAAGTTATATCCATGTTGCTTTCAAGAATGTTGACTTTTTTCCTAATCATGAGAATGTCCAATTCAACTGAATGTATTAAAAGTAACACAACATAGCATGCTTTATAAAGCCCCATACTTTTATAAAATGCTTAGGGTGAGGAATAGAAATAAAGCATACACATAAGGCTTAATTCTAGTTTGCAAGGAGAAATGAAGGGTTTCTATTTCCAAAGAGATATGGAGAAAATGGAGAAGGTATAACAGTGCACTTACACCATGTGTATGGTAAACCAGCAGGCAACAGAAATTCAATTTGGCTCTTAAAATATTTTAGCCTCCATGTACACATAAGGCATTATTTTCACCACCACCCCCCACTCCCACCCCCAGGTACCTCTGCCTTTCAGTGACACTACTCAATTACAGCCTTCTCATCAGAAAGCCTTTATAAGACACCTAATTGCATGCTAATTAGCTAAGAGAACACACTCTTGTTATTGCACCAAATAAACTCAGAGTTCCCCCACAGACAGATTCTCATGAAAAGCAAATAAAACAGGAGATTGCCAACTGCCAGATTTTTACTGGGTCTCGGCCAGTTTCTTTAGCGTACAGGTCAATGGTTATCTTTATGACCTTTCTCTTAAGTGATCAGTTTAGGAGTCTGTCCTAAGAAATGCTTCCAATCCAGAAGATAATGTGAAGTAATAGCTTTCAATGTCCAGAAAGCTCTGCGGATAAGGACCTTTTGTAACATTATTAATTCTGTTCTACTGTGAATGTTTACATGAATGGTTCATTAGAAAAATGGGCATTCTCAGTGTCACCAGGCACACTTTATTATTCAGCTTTCTATTCTACCAGATGATCCCAGAAAGCAAATGTCTAATCCCTTATGTGTTCAACCTTGGATAAGCTATTTTTTTTTGAAGTGTATTGGTGCAGAGCAAAATAAGCAGAACCATGAGAACAGTGTACACAATAAATACAACATCATAAATGAAAATGACTCAAAAAGGAAGTTGAAATCTGAGTAATGGAAAAATTGACGAAGGTCTCAGAGAAGAGAAATAAAACACCAAAAACCTACCTTGTAGACCTCAGTTTCCTCATCTGTCAAATGAAGGCATAGACTAGGTGGCTTCCGGTGTCCCTTCTAGCTCTAGAACATGATCCCCCATAGCAGAGAGTTTCATAGGGTCATAGGTAGAGAGCTAGAAGGGACCTTAGAAGACATCAAGTCCAACCTTCTCATTGAGGCTGAGAGAAATTAACTAATTAGCTTATTGGTCACACATGGTCACACATCACTTAAGTGTCTGAAGCAGGATATGAACTGAGGCTTTCCTCAAACCCAATACTCTATTCAATGTGCCACCTAGCTATAGGAGAAGGATTACTCAGACAGAATACTAACACATATACATATACATGCTGACATAGGTATATATGTATGCATGTCTATGTGTATGTGTCTATGTGTGTATTGTGTATATGTACACATAAACACAGACATACACACATGTATACATATATACATACGTATACACACATAGACACATATATATACACGTATAAAATCAGACAGTCTCTGTATCTAATATTTTTGCTTAATTTTTTCTTTATCATAAACGAAGGTATCACTTAGAAAGAGTGGTGGGTGGAAAACGATTGTGACACAAAGATAGAAACAAAGCAACTGTCTTATTGCACAATGGATAGAGCACTGGACCTGGCTTCAGGACCTGAGTTTGAATCCTTCTTCAGACACTTACTAGCTCTGTCACCTTGGGTAAGTCACTTAACCTTTGTCTGCCTCAGTTTCCTCATCAGAAAAATGGGGATCATAATGGCAACTACCTCCTGGGGTTGTTGTGAGGATAAAAATAAGATAATATTTATAAAGTACTTTGCAACATTTAAGGCTCTATATACATGCTAGCTATT
Source organism: Phascolarctos cinereus (assembly GCF_003287225.1). NCBI lineage: Eukaryota > Metazoa > Chordata > Mammalia > Diprotodontia > Phascolarctidae > Phascolarctos > Phascolarctos cinereus. Next base: position 581,398,111 of record NW_027555847.1, read on the forward strand.
AAAAATAAGCTAATATAAGCTGTGAAAAAATAGCATATGCAAGTTTGTCAAGACCACAGTCCCCCATTATCATTGCAGAGTAATGAATGATAGGAAGACATCCTGTTACTCAGAAAGGAAGGATTAAAACCCTCCTTCCAAGTGGGTTGCAAAAAAAGCAAAGCTGCAGCTCTTTGGTGATTCTCCCTTTTCCTCTCTTTTCTAATCTGACTTGAGATACACATAATGACTGTCGCCTTCATCATAACCCATTCAGATGAGCTGTGACTAATGATATGCTACATTGGGAATATGATTTTTAAAGTAGTTTTGAAAAGATGTTATTCCTCCCACAGAGTTTGTTACAGTCAATACCAGGAAAGATGGGTGTTTAGCCACCTGGAAGAGGAGCTCAGAAATAGAATGCACTGTCCGAATAAGGATGATCCAAGGTACATCCATCAGTCCTTGGACTACTCTCCCACTTCCATTCTGGCCTAGGAAAAGTGAGGATGGATTGAGGAGATGTTACTGTGCTGAACCTCCAGGTGTGATGGATCAGAATCTTTTATCAGGGCTAGCAGAATTATGCTCAAAGAGGGAAGGAGAGGGGGAAGAGAATTGTTGCCAATTGTATCTACCTCACAGCAGCTTTAATTCACTTACATTCAGTTTGACAAATTCTTAACAAATACCTGTATGCAAAAGAACTGTGGCCAGCGAGAAGGACAAGGATAGAAGATGAAATGGTTTTTACCCTCAAAGTATTTTCTTTTTAATTTTTAATGTTTTATTATGAATTTAGCAAATATGAACATTTGATAGATACAAAGAACAAAAAAATAGGATTATATAATGAGATTAAATAAAAAAACAGAATAAAACACTTTGTGTTAAATAGTTTTTAAGAGTTTATTAAATTTTAGCATATATAGTAACAAAATTGCCCTACTTGCCTGTATCCTTCTCTGAAATTTCCTATGCTTTTGTGTGTATTTTTCCCTCTATGTAATTTCATGGGGAAAGAGAACAGTAACAACTAGGACGTTATGGGAAGGTTAGGTGGAGGAGAGGGTAGTTAGGTGGAACTATGAAGTGATCTAGGGCTCCCAAGAGCCCAGAGATGAGGAGGGAGAATATTTTAGATATGGGGTCAGCCTGTATAAAGGAATGGAGAAAGGAGATTTAATGTCAAAGAGTAGGGAATAGAAGTAGGTCCTCTTGCTTGTAATGTATAGAGTATGGGGACTGTAAAGTAAAATCTGTTTGAAAAAGTTGGTTCAAGCTCAAGTGTGTAGGGTTTTAAATGAGAAACAGAAGTTTCTATTATAACCCAAAAGCAATAGGGAGACACTGAAGCTTCTTTAGCAGGGCGGTGATACAGCCAGATCTAGCTTAGCTTCTAGTGGCTCTGTGGAGAATAGATTGGAAAGCCTGGAGACAAGGCAACCAAAACAGATTCTTTAATCTATTGTAATAATTTAGGCAAGAAGTGATGAAGTGATGGACTAGAGTGGTAACCATATGAGAAGAAAGGGATGTGGGAAATATCGTGGAGATAGAATTGACAAGACTTGGTAACCAATTGTGTATGGGAGATCTTGAAAACTAAACAGTTAAATATGATTCCAAGATTGCAAACCTGATCAACTAGGATGGTAGAAATAGAAAAAGGGATGGATTTTGATGGACATGAATTCCATTTTGAATACTTTGAGTCTGACATATGGAAATTGCTGATGTAGGGCTGGAGCTCAGGAAAGGGATTAGGTTTGGATATGTAAATTTGGGAGTCACTTGTGTAGACATGATAATCAAACCAATGGGAGCTGATGAGATCATGGTGAGAATGAGTGAAAAGATAGAATAGAGGTCAGGGCATATCCCTAAGGTATAATTACGTACAATTTAGGGAATTTAGAAATAATTCTACAAAGAAAAATGGGAAAGGGTGGTCAGATATGGCTAGAAAGTTCTAGAAAGATCAGTGTCATAAAAACTCAGGGAGGAGAGAATATCTAGGAGAGGGAGTAATAATTGATTTTAAATACTTCAAAGATTTTAGCCAGAAATATCTCTCATATGTTTCCTCCTCTCTATTCCCATTGCTACCACCACAGAATAATCCCTCATTACACACACTTAAACAAGTACAATACATCTTAATAGGTCTCTCCACTTTCTTTTTCTCTTCCAATAGATCCTTGATCCTTCACATCACTACCAGACTAATCTCTCTCACGAACTGATTCACAGAATCAATCCATCCATATTTAAGAGCATCATTTTAAATAGACCATACTAAATACCCATAATCACCAAACAACCTGGAACAAATGACTTTCAAATTATAGAGATCCAGTAAAAGAAATCAAAATCATGTGGGAACAGAATAAGACATATGTTCTTATTGTCCTGTGTGATTTTGGACTGGCCTTTAAGAGATTTTCAGTGAACCTCTTGGGGATGAGCTGACATCTCAATATATTTATGTAATTACAAAAAAAAAGAGCAGTTATCCATCTGTGAAATAGTCCTGGAACATTAAATACTAAAGAACAATAATACTTGCCAGAAAACATCTTGTGTCTCCCCGTTCTATATGAATTCCTTTGAAACATAAGAGAATAAGATGTAGTGATAATGATAATAATTTATTTGTCTCTGACTCTTTGTGACCTCATTTGGGGTTTTCTTGGCAGATACTGGAGTAAGAAGATCCTTCCTCCATGGCCAGCCACCAGAAAGGCTATGTTACCATAGCAACCCAGCAGCAAGACCCCACATCTACAGCAGGCTAGCAGCTAAATCTCACACCCAGAGAAGACAAACAGGGAGGCTCCACCAACTCGTACAAGCCAGAAGGAAAGCCTACCCTCCAATAAAAACAAGCAGCTAAGCTCTGAAGCCAGTGAAAGCCATCAATAAAACCCTGAGCCCCAACACAAAAAGCTTGGGACAGGGCAGAACCAGAGCCCAACTGTCACATAAAATTACCAAGTCACAAAAAGGCAGAAAAATGAGCAAAAACAAAACAAAACAAAAAAAGAACTTGATTATAGAAAGTTGCTATGGTGATAGGAAGTATCAAGGTATAAATTTAGAAGGGAGAAATAGTGTCAAAATTGCTACATGTGAAGACTTAAAGAAACATGCAATTTGGTCTCAGGCCATAAAAGAATTTCTGTAAGAGCTTAAAAAAGGATTTTAACAAATTAGAGATACAAGAAAAGTTGGGGAAATAAATGAGAGTAATTCAAGAGAATCATGAAAATAAAAGCATCAGTAGCACGGGAAAAGATATGCAAAAATTTACTGAAGAAAATGACTCCCAAAAAATAGAATTGGCCAAATGGAAAAGGAAGTGAAAAAAGCTGAACTGAAGAAAATAATTTCTTAAAAATCAGAATTGAGGGAGAGGAAGATAATGACTTTATGAGACATCAAGATACAATAAAACAAAATCAAAAAAGTAAAAAAAGAAATAGAAGAAAATATGAAATTTCTCACTGGTAAAACAACTGACCTAGAAAATAGATCCAGGAGAGATAATATAAGAATTATTGGACCTCTTGAAAGCCATGATCAAAAAAAAAAAAGCCTGGACAACATATTTCAAGAAATTATCAAAGAAAACTGCCATGATATATTAAAACCAGAAGGCTAAATAGAAATCAAAAGAATCCACCCATCACCACCTGAAAGAGATCACAAAATGAAAACTCCCAGGAACATCATGGCCAAATTCCAGAGCTCACAGATCAAGGAGAAAGTACTGCACGCAGTCAAAAAGAAATAATTCAAATATTGTAAAGCTACAGTCAGGATTACATAGAATCTGGCAGCTTCTATATTAAAGAACTAGAATACTTCAAGTATTATATACTGGAAGGCAAAGGAGTTAGGATTACAACCAAGAATCACCTACCCAGAAAAACTGAATATACTCTTTCAGGGAAAAAAATGGATATTTAACAAAATAGAAGACTTTCAAGCAGTCCTAATTAAATGACCAGAGCTCAATAAAAATAAAAAATTGACCTCCAAATACAAGACTCAAGAAAAAACATAAAAAGGTAAAAAAGAGAGAAAATATAAGAAATTTAATAAGATTAAACTGTTTATATTTCTATATGGCAAGTTAATATTTGTTAACTCTTAAGAACTTTATTACTATCAGAGCAATTAGAAGGAGTATACATGTACAGAGAGTATAGATATAAAGTGAGTTTGATGGGATGCTATCCTCCCCCCCCAAAAAAAACCCCAGCAAAATAAAGGGAAGAGAAATAATATTGCACTGGAAAAAGAAGGGGAGACATTGAGTGGGATAAATTATCCCACATAAAAGAGGCATGAAAGAACTATTATAATGGAGGGCAATATGGGGGAGGGATGGGCAATGCTTAAACCTTACATTTATAGAAATTGCCTCAAAGAGAGAATAACATACACTTGGATACAGAAATCTATCTTACCTTATAAGGGAGTAGAAAGGGATGCAGACAACAGAAAGGGAATGGGGGACTGATAAAAGGGATGGTAGATTGGGGAAGGCGATGATCAGAAGTAAAACACTTGTGAGGAGAGAAAGGGTGGGAGGTAAGGGGGAATAAAAAGAGAAAAATGGCATGAAGGGAAATACATAGTTAGTTTTCATAAGTATAAATGTGAATGGTATGGATTCACCCATAAAATGGAAGTGGATAGCAGAATGGATTAAAAAACAGAATCCTACAATATGTTGTTTACAAGAAACACATCCAAAGCACAGAGATACACACAGGGTAAAGGTAAGAGGCTAGAGTAGAATCTATTATGCTTCAACTGAAGCAAAGAAAGCAGGGGTAGCAATAATATCTCAGACAAAGCAAGAGCAAAAATAGATCTAATTAAAAGAGATAAGGAAGGAAGCCATATCTTGCTGAAAGGTACCATAGACAATGAAGTCATATCAATACTAAACATATGTACACCAAATGGCATACAGTATCTAAATATTTGAAGAAGCTGAATGAATTACAAGAGGAAATAGATAAATAGATAATATATAACCCCCCCTCTAGTGGGGGACCTCAACTTTCCCCTCTCAGAACTAAATAAATCTAATAAGAAATAAAAAAAAGTTAAGAAAACAAATAAAATTCAGGAAAAGTTAGAAATTATAGATCTCTGGAGAAAATTGAATGGGAATAGAAAGAAATATACCTTTTTCTCAATAGTATGTGGCACCTACACAAAAATTAATCATATATTAGGACATAAAAACCTCACAACCAAATGCAGAAAATCAGAAATAGTAAGTGCATCCTTTCAGATCATAATGCAATAAAAATTACATTCAATAATGGACAATGGAAGGAGAGATTAAAAATTAATTGGAAACTGAATAACCTAATCTTAAAAAAATAATTGGGTCAAAGAACAAATCATAAAGACAATTGATAATTTCATTAAAGAAAATGACCACAAAATGAAATTTATGGCCAAAGTGGTGCTTAGGGGAAATTTTATCTCTCTAATTAGTTATCTCAATAATATAGAGAAAAAGGAGATCAATGAATTTGTCATGTAACTAAAAAAGCTAGAAAAAGAACAAATTAAAAATCTGCAATTAAACCAAATTGAAAATCCTGAAAATAAAAGGAGAGATTAATAAAAATCAAAGAAAACCATTGAACTAATAAATAAAACTAGAAACTGATTTTATAAATCAAACAATAAAACAGATAAACGTTGGTTAATTTGATTAAAAAGAAAAGAAAACCAAATTACTAGTATCAAAAATGAAAGGGGTGAAATTACCACCAATGAAGAGAAATAAAGACAATTGTTTGGAGCTATTTTGCTCAATAATAAGCCAATAAATTTGACAACATAAATGAAATGGGTGAATACCTACAAAAATATAAATTGCTCAGATTAACAGAAGAAATAAAATACTTAAATAACCCAATCTTAGAAAAGGAAATTGAACAAGCCATCAATGAACTTTCTAAGAAAAAGCCCCCAGGACCAGATGGATTCACAAATGAATTCTATCAAACATTTAAAGAGCAATAATCCCACTACTACATAAACTATTTGGAAAAAGAGGTGAAGAAGGAATCCTACCAAATTCCTTCTAGGACACATATATGGAGCTGATACCTAAACCAGGGAAAAAGAAACAGAGAAATAAAATTATAGACCAATTGCCCTAGTGAATATTGATGCAAAAAAATTTAAATAAAATACTAGCAAAGAGATTATAGCAATGTATCACAAGGATCATACACTATGACCAGGTGGGGTCTATACCAGAAATACAAAGTTGGTTCAATATTAGGAAAGCTATCACTGTAACTGACCATATCAATAACAAAACCAACAGAAGTTATGATTATCTCAATATATGCAGAAAAAGCCTTTAACAAAATACAGTACCCATTCCTTTAAAAAGAAAAACACTAGAGAGCATAGGAATAAATGGAGCTTGCCTTAAAATTATAAGTAATACTTACCTAAAACGATCAGCAAGTATTATCCATAATGGGAATAATCTAGAAGCCTTCCTAATACAAACAGGGGTGAAGCAAGGATGCCTATTATTCAATATAGTACTAGAAATGTTAGCTATAGCAATAAGAGAAGAAAAAGAAATTAAAGGAATTAGAATAGGCAATGAAGAAATAAAACTATCACTCTTTGCATATGATATGATGTTATACTCAGAAAATACTAGAGAATCAATTAAAAAACTGCTTGAAATTATTAATAACTTTAGCAAAGTTGCAGGATACAAAATAAATTCACATAAATCATCAGCATTTCTCTATATTACCAACAACATCCAGCAACAAGAAATAAAAAAGAGAAATTGCATTTAAAATAACCATAACAATATAAAATATTTGGGAATCTACCTGCCAAGACAAACTCAGGAAATATATGATCAGAATTATAAATGAAGTCAGATCTAAACAACGAAAAAATGTTAATTGCTCACGGGCAGGCTAAGCTAATACAATAAAATGACAATTCTACATAAATTAATCTATTTAGTCAGTGCCATATAAAACTATCAAAAATTATTTTATAAAGCTAGAAAAATAATAAAAAAAATTCATCTGGAAAAACAAAAGCTCAAGGATATCAAGGGAACCAATTGAAAAAAAAACATGAAAGAAGGTGGTCTAGCCACACCAGATCTCAAATTGTATTATAAAGTGGAAATTTTCAAAACACTCTGGTACTAAGAAATAGAGTGGTGGATCAATGGAATAGATTAGGTACAAATTACATTATAGTAAGTTACTATAGCAATCTAGTATATGGTAAATCCAAAGTTTCAAGCTTTTGGAACAAAAACTCATTATTTGACAAAAACTGCTGGGAAAACTGGAAAACAGTATGGCAGAAACTAGATCTAGATCAACATCTCACACTGTATACCAAGATAAGGTCAAAATGTTTACATGGGTTACACATAAATGGTGATACCATAAGCAAATTAAGAGAGCATGGAATAGTTTATTTGTCAGATTTATGGATAATGGAAGAATTTAGAACCAAAGAAAATATAGAGAGCATTATAAAAGGTAAAACAGATAACTTTGATTACATAAAATTAAAAATGTTTTCCACAAGCAAAATCAGTGTAACCAAAATGATAAGGAAAGCAGAAAACTGAGAAAAAACTTTTGCAACAAGTATCTCTGATAAAGGCCTCGTTTCTTAAATATATAGAGAACTGAGTCAAATTTATAAAAATACAAGTCATTCCCCAATTGATAAATGGTCAAATGATATGAACAGGCAGTTTTCAGAGAAAAAATCAAAGCTATCTATAGCCATGTGAAAAAATGCTCTAAATCATTTTTGATTAGAGAAATGCAAATTAAACCAACTCTGAGATACCACCGTACACCTATCAGATTGGCTAATAGGACCAAAAAGGAAAATGATAAATGTTGGAGAAGATATGGGAAAATTGGAACACTAATGCATTGTTGATGGAGTTGTGAACTGATCCAACTATTCTGGAGAGTTATAAAACTGTGCATACCCTTTGATTTAGCAATACTAGAAGTGCTAGGTCTATGTCCCAAAGACATCCAAAAAGAGAAAAGGGCCTATTTGTACAAAAATATTTATAGCAGCTCTTTGTGTGGTAACTAAGAATTGGAAATCAAAGGGATGGGCATACACAATGGTATATGATTGTAATGGAATATTATTATGCTATGAGAAATGACAAGCAGGATAATTTCAGAAAAACCTGGAAAGACATCAACTGATGCATAACAAAATAAACAGAATCAGGAGAATGTTACACACATTAACAGCAATATTGTTCAATTAAGAATTGTGAATGACTTAGTTATTTTCAGCAATACAATGGTCCAAGACAATTCCAAAGGGCTAATGATGAAGCATACTATCTGCCTCTAGAGAGAAAGAACTGACATTTGAATAGACTGAAGCATGCTATTTTTCACTTTCTTTCATTCTTTTTCTTTTATTTGAATCTTCTTGTACAACATGACTAATATGGAAACATTTTACATAATTGCACATATATAACCTATATTGATTGCTTACTATATCAGGGATGGGGAGCAGAGACAGAGAAGGAGGGAGAGAGAAAATTTGGAACCCAAAACTTTAAAAAACGTTAAAAATGGTCTTAACATGTAAAAGAGGGAAAAATAAAATATATATTAAAAATGGAAAAAAAATAACACTTAATAATTATAGCAGTAGTGAAGGCTAGTAATAGTTATGCATTATTGGATCTATAGAATATAACGTGCTTTTCCAATCTCCACCTTTCAAATCTTCTTACATCTTATACACCTCCAGATTCTCTTTGATCCAGTGATACTAGCCTCTTTGATGTGACCTGATCAAGACACTCCACCTCTCAGTTCCATTTTCTCTGGATGTCTGTAGTGCCTGGAATGCTATTCCTCAGCTCTGTCTCCTGGCTTGCCTGGCTTCCTTCAAATCCCAACTAAAACCCCACTTTCTATAAAAAGCCTTTCCCAGTCTCTTTTAACATTGTGCCTTCCCTTAATTAATTATTTCAAATTTACTCTCTGAATCTCTTGTTTGTATATATTAGCTTGCAAGTAGCTCTCTCATTAGACTGTGAACTCCTTGAGGGCAGGAATTGGATTGTCTTTTTCCTTTGTTTAAGATAGTGCCTGACAGTTTATACAGTAGTGGCATTATTTGTTCTTTGAATGTTTGATAGAATTTACTTTTGAATTCATCTGGTTCTGGGGATTTTTTTCTTAGGAAGTTCATTGATGGCTTGTTCAATTTCTTTTTAAAGATTTTTTAAAGTACTTTATTTCTTCTGTTAATCTGGGTAATTTATATTTTGTGGATATTCACCCATTTCATTTAGACTGTCAAATTTATTGGCATATTATTGGACAAAATAGCTCTAACAATTGTCTTGACTTCCTCTCCATTCAAATCCAGTCTCAGATACTGGCTGTGGGTGATCCTGCACAGATGACTTAACCATATTTGCCTCAGTTTCTTCATCCATAAAATGAGCTGGAGAAGGAAATGGCAAATCACTCCAGCTTCTTTTTCAAGAAAACCCCAAATGGGATCACGAAGACGCAGGCATGACTGGAACAACTGAACGACACCAAATTTCATTCAAATCCAAATATCAGTTTTTATGAACTGAAAAATAGCATTGCTAAACATTATAAAAATATAAATAAATTTAATAAATGCTTACTGACTGACAAATACTGGTTTACTACTGAAGGGAGCCTATCAAACAACAAAGATACAAGAATTGAACCAAAAGGCTCTCTATGGGCAAAATCCATGTTGGCTCAATCAATAATATGTTGACAAGGAATGCTGACAAAATGACTGAGTCAAGCATATTTGTTTACGGAAAAAAAGAATCCATGAAAACAGTACAAGATCACATCATTATTAACAGAAATTATTGAAAAATCATATTGATTGATGCAAACTTATAAGGAAAACAGTAGAAACAAGGCAACATAATACTGCAAGTTAGAAAATTTTAACAACCACTGAATAGGTATGAAGAATTAAACGTGTAGCCAGAATTAGATATAAAAGTTCTTTGTACTTCATAAGCTGACAATTTAATATTTCAATAGTACAGCTACAAATCCCAAAATAGCCTTTAAAATTCAACAAATAAATTGTATTTGAACTACAACTTTATCGCAGATAAAATTACTGCCTAAAATTACCAGGACACAACACTGACTCATAAAAATGCAAGAATGTTTTTAATAGGTATTGCCATGTTGAACATTCATAACCTTCAGTCTATATTGCATGAAAAGCTTTCAAGATAAAGAAAACTAAAGGCAAAATATTAGAATTATAAAAGATGAAGAAGTACATGTCATGCTTGTTATTCTGTCTCCTACTTGAGTTGTCCTGAGGATACTTTCAGAGTTCCTACTTGGATCCCAATACTTCATTCAAATCCAAAGATCAATTGTTTTATCCACTGAAAAATAGCATTGCTAAACATTATATATAAAAGAATAAAAACTTGATCGTGACTTATCCTAGGGCCATTTCCATCTGAGAACCACTAAACATATTAAAGGATCTAAATGATAAATGTGGTAATAATAATGATAATAAACAACAAACCATTATTATTTACATAATAATATATTCAACTATAAAAAGTAGCCATTTATATATTTTTACAGTAGTTCACAGAAAATTAAAGATAAAATAATAAATGCAAGATAATTACATTCCCAGAATTATTTCTATCTGAACTCTAGAAGAGAAGGAAAAATTTTCTATAGTTAGCAAAGTGAGTTCACATTTATACATTTATGGTGATCCCACCCCCCAAATTGCTTTGTATCGCATTTGTCTATATGCTGAATTTACTTATCTGTGTATTTACTTGTCCTTACAGTAGAATGGAAACTTCATGAGGGCAGTAGCAGTTTCATTTTTGTCTGTGTATCTAGAATGTCTAACATAGTTCCTGGCACACAAGTGGTATTTAATAAACGTATGCATAATTGAATTGTGTTAATTAAACAATGTAATGAGGATATAAAGGAAGAATTGGAGGTAATGGAATTTGTTGTGGCGAGATAGAGAATTCCTATTAGATTTCTGAGCTCCTTTTTTTGAAAATATAATGGACCAATTGAATATATTCAATTTAACAAATATTTATGATAAAAAGAATGTTCACACCTGTCAAAGGAGAACAAATGGGATTATTCCAAAGTAAACACAGATGTTATTTTTAGAGATCCCAGAGGTCACAGTGGCTAACAGTTCTTCCATTCAGACTGATTCCAAATTCAGGTGACTATAGGGATTAGCTATAGCTAATACAATATGATATAATATAATTATATAATCCCACTTGTTTAAAGAACTACAAAGGATTTAAATGGCAGCTAAAGCATCCCTACTTCAAAAACCCAATTAAATCCAATTCTTATTACCTATAAACAAAAAAGGATGAGGGCTGTTGTAGGTAACATCTGCCTTGTATAGGTAAACCCTGAAAACTCCTTGTCATACAATCTCAAAGTTTTCCTGGATTTGTTTCTATTTTTCAGACTCCCTTGATGGAATGCCTTGAAAGAGTTTCAGTTATCACCACATGACTAAATGATTATATACCTCCCTTCAAGAAAAAGATTGGACGTCAGTGATCCATGAACTTGTCATCTTCATTCCAGTGATCTTTGCATGAGTCATCTTGAAAAAATCATCCAGAGGAGTGAGGATGGTCCCAAACGGAGTGGTGTGTCTCTTGAGGACAACAAATGTATCAGATTGATTCTCCATTCCCTTATCCTAGCTGTCAGTAGCATTAGGAATTAAATGCAAAGCCTTGGTCTCAATTTTCATGACATTAAAAAGGAAGGTTTTCACCTATCTCTGAGATGATCTCACTCCTCCTTTGCTTCAATCTCTGGGTCTGTTTAGAATTACACTCAGGGCCAGTATTGGAGTTCTGTAACTTGATACCCTCTGGATTCTATCTGAACTCTAATTTCTTTATTTTTCTTGAGAAACACTGAACAATCAAATATTCTTGTAGTCAGTGAAATCTAATGCCTATGGCACAGAGATATGCTTCTGAAAACCTCTGAAGTCACGTCCATTTCTCTTTCCATTGTATTATTCAAGAGAGGGAGAAGTTGAACGCAACCAAACCTTCCTAAGTTCAAATCCAGCCTCAGGCACTTACTGGCTGAGTGATCCTGGGCAAGTGACTTAACCCTGTTTGCCTCAGTTTCCTGACCTATAAAATGAGCTGAAGAAGGAAAAGGCAAATCACTCCAGTATCTTTTTCAAGAAAACCCCAAATGGGGTTACAAAGACTCAGATATGATTGAAACAACTGAACAACAACAAAAATGTTTTCTGATGGGATGGGGACTTACTGTATGATGTGAAAATTCCTAGGCAAACTCAACCCATTATGAAAATAGGAATAATGGAAACTAAGTAGGTTAAAATAATAATAACAAACACATTTTTACTTCAAAAAGCAGAATCTAACAGAATTTTGTACACAGCACGGGCCTATGGGGTGTCCTTCCTTCTCCTCCACAGCTCAAATGTGATAATTTAATTGTTTAAAGGCCTTAATCCTCTTCCCCCATAAACCTGTTCTTTCTCCTCACTTCATTATTTCTGTCATCCCAGTCACCAAGGTTTGAAACCCTAGCATCACATTTGAGTTTCCCTTTCTTACCCAACCTCTTTCCCCACACACATCCAACCAATTGCCAAGAATAAGAACAGATTTCTAAGTTGTTGTCCTGCCTCCAGTCCCTTCTGCCCATCCTTCACAGAATTGCCAATAATCTTCCTAATACACAGGCCATATTGCAGAGATTGAGGAGTGAATGGGTGGTGAGGGATCAAGGGCCATGGCTGTAGACTGCTCTTTCTAGAAGTTTAGGAAGAAAAATGAAAGATGATATGGATGGATAGCCTTTCTAAGAAGGTTATTGCTTCTGCTTATTAAAGGAAGAGAGCAAAGGAGAGAGGGAAAGCAAGAGGAGGAGGGAGAGAGAGACAGAGAAAGTGAAAGAGAGAGACACATAGATATGGAGAGATAGAGAGATAGAGACAGAGAGAAAGAATTCAGTAAGGCTATGAAGGCCTGTAGGAAATGGGATTAAGGACCCAAGTGGAAACTTGTCAAGAAGAATGTTACCTTATCCCTTGAGGACAAAGCAAATGAAAAAATGGGAAAATATATATAGAACTTTTGGATATGTTTGGAGTGGAAGGTAAAGGAACTCATGATGAAAGATATTATTCTTCTTAGTGATGTATGAGGTGAAGCCATCTGTAGGGAGAGGGGAGTGGAAATTGAATGAGAAGCAAAGAGAAAATCAGGAGCAGTAACCATGGAATATTGTGATAGGGAATTGATCTGAAATGAATAAAAGGATTTTAATATAAAAGTGAAGATCCATTTGACATTAGATAATTCCAAACAACCTTCTCAGCTTTAGTTTATGCCCCATAAATTTCAGCAAAATTGAAATACTAGCTAGTTCCCAATCTGAAACTACTCTCTTCCTCATTCCTGGAATTCACTCTGTATAAATCCCTGATTATGTGAAAGCATTCTCTTCCTTCAAGGCCCAGCTTAGGTGCCACTGATGGGGTATCTAAATCTTTAGAATAATACTCTAATGGACTAGAATGGAAGATGGGCCTCACTGGAAAAGGGAGATGCAACCAAATAGGTCAAATACAGGTTTCCCTGAATCCAACAAACAATTACCTTGAATGCTTGCATAGGACCTGAAAATGCTTTTTACTCATATTATGAAGAGTTTAGATACAAGATAGAGATGTAAGATTAAAGAGACTTTAGCTATAACATCTTCATTCTGATAATGCTAGGGGGAGCCCTGGATAGGGTCAAAATGAGCCAAGTAGATATGATTTGGGTGGAAGTCATAGAAGGCTGAATTTAGTCTGTGTAAGCCCAGAGTCTGGAGGTCTGAGCCATGGACTGCATCGAATTCATTTGGTTCTGGTAATGAACTCATTAAAGGATGTTAGAAGATATCTTACTAACTGCTCCCTTATCTTGAGTTGTCATTGCTGTTGTTCTCAAAGAGGACCAATTACGTCAGCAGGGTGATATCTTGACTGATGCACGAATTGGATTTAAGTGAGGCAGAGTTGCACAAAGTCATCAGCCTCACTCTCTCCTCCAGAGTCATCAAAGTCCAGTAGCAAGACAAAAGTCAAGATAAACCCCTCTTGTTCTTCTGTTGCCCAATCAGATCACTCTGCTTGGCAGAAAATGCAAGGAAAACCAAACCAAACAAAACTATGTGACCTTCAACAATCCTCTTAACCTCTCTGGGTCTCATTTTCTTCATCTTTAAAATAAAGCCATTAAACAAGATGGCCCCTACCACCCCTTCCAGCTCCAAATTTATGATACCATGATCACACACCTTCTTCCACAAAGCTGTCCTTGACAGCTAAAGTGATTTCTCCCTTCTCATGCGTCTTATAGCATTATGGATCTAAGTTTCCTTGTCTGTGAAGTAAGAGTCTTGGAACAGATCAGGTCTGCACAACATATGGCCCATAGGCCACTTATAACCTGCCAAAGGATTTTGGGTGGCCTGTGAAAAATGGAGGGTTGCCATTGCGCACTCTCCCGTTTGTCATATGACCCATAGCAATCAACCATCATCAGTCTTTCTCTAGTCTAACCTACTTGTAGCCCGAAACTACTGCCCTAGTTGTGCAGGTGTGGAATAGATGATCTCTAAAGACCGTTCTAATTTTAACATGCTATGACTCTATGACTTTGTCTAGTCTTACCTTTGTTCTTTGTACATTTTGCTTTGTACTATAATTATTGGATATATGTCCTATCCCCCTTAAACGCACACACACACGCAGACTATAAGTTCACAATGGCAAGGACTATTATTTTTTAATTTTTAAATTTCCAATTGAATTGAATTTATTTTTATTTAACCAGGTAACTTGCTTATGTATACATGTTGAAGTTTGGAAATGAAAGGTATGAAGAAGATAGCTGGAGGTAGGTAGTTGGAAATAACACTTTTTCTAGTGGAAAGAGCTTGAAAGACCTTAAATATTTGCTCTCTTCTTTACGTGGTCTAGATAGGGTATTTTTACTTTTTGGAAAGTAGTTCTTTCTGAAAACAGAGAGCCTCAGAGATTCTGTCTTGGCAGGAATTTCAGCAAAGCCTAGTTACCAAGAATAGTCCAATAGGACTTTGGAAAAGGTGTTTTTATAGTTCTCTCGTATCTTCCTGGTGGTACTTGCTCTGGAAGGTATAATCTCCACTCCTGTCGGTCCTTTTCTTTTTGGAAAAATAAATCTTTATTGACATCCTGGGTTTGGACATCACCTAGATTTCCTCTTGTTTCTCTTCCCTTCCTCTCTCCCAGAAAGTCATCTCTTGCAATAGTCATACTGAATACTATAGGTATGTAGGTGACACAATGGATAGAGTGCTGGGCCTAGAGTCAGGAAGACTTGAATTCTAACTAGATCTCAAATACTTACTAGTTGTGTGACCCTGGGGCAAGTCACTTAACTTCCATTTGCCTCAGTTTCCTCAATTGTCAAATGTAAATAATACTGTAACCAATGCAATAATGTAAATATGTAACTAAGGTAAATGTAAATTATTACTATAACTGCAAATATTAATAGCATCTACTTCCCAAAGTTGTTGTGAAAATTATATGATATTTGTAAATCACTTAGCACAGTGCCTGGCACAAAGTAGGCACAATATAAACCCCAGTATTATAAAACAAAGATTATTTTTAAAGGGAAAACAAATGAAAGAGGAAAAAAATAATCAGAAAAACTGATTAAAACATAGAAAAAGCCTGAAAATATATTCAATAGTTCACAAACATGGCTATCTTAGCTCCACAATGAATTGGAGAGTAAAATAAAATATCTCATATTTCTTCTTTGGAATTATATGCTTATTCTTCTAAATTTTTCAGTATTTGCTTTTGATTGTTTTGTGATGGTTATTCTTTCCATTTACATTGCTGTCATCATGTATATATTATTTCACTTGCGTCTATTACTTCACTCTCCAGCAGTTCATATGAGTCTTTTCATGCTTTTCTGTATTTATATCTGCCATGTCTCACAGCACAGCAATATTCCATTGCATTCACGTACCACAATTTATTTAGTTGATGCCCCCAGTTTATGGGCATCTATTTTGTTTCCATTTCTTTGCTACCTTTAATAATGCTGTGATGAATATTTTGCTGAATGTGGGGATGTTCTTATCAACTATCTCTTTGGGGTATATATGTCTAACAGTTGAACCTCTGAGTCAAAAGCTACTCGATTTTATTTTCATAATTCCAAATAGATTTTTAAATGATTGAATTAGTTCACAACTCCACTAACAATGTACCAATATGCTTATCTCCCCACAACCTCTCCAACATTGATGATTCCCGTGTTTTGTCCTCTTTGTCAATATGCTGGATGTGAGGTGAGGGTTGTGATTTACATTTTTCTTAATATTGATGATTTGAAGCATCATTTTATATGGTTATTAATAATTTGCAATTCTTCCTTTGAAAATTTTGTGTTTATATCTTTTGGACATTTATCTTTAGGGTAATGGTTTTTGATCATATCCGTTCATGTACATATATATATATATATATATATATATACATACACGTGTCTCTTAATAATAGGTATATCTTAAATACCAAACCATTATCTTATAATTTGATATGAAGATTTTTTTCCCTTATGTTTAACACTTCCTTTAACTTTTTTTTGTCCTAGAATTGTGTGTATTGTTCAATCATTTCAGTTGTGTTCAACTCTTCATCACCCCATTTGGGGTTTTCTTGGTAAGGATAGTGGAGTGGTTTGCCATTTCCAGCTTTATTTTACAGATGAGGAAACTGAGGCAAACAGTGTTAAGTGAATTGCCCAGGATCACATAGCTAGTAAATGTCTGAGATAAAATTTGAACTCAGGAAGACAAGTCTTCCTGACTTCAGGCCTGCCACTCTATCTACTGTGCCACCTAGCTGCCCCTGAATTTTATGTATAAACATATATAATCAAAATAGTCTATTATATCTTTTATAATTTTCTCTTTACATTGTTCAATTAAGGCTATATCTCTTATGCTTTGCTATGAAAGGAATATTATATGCTTCTCTTGTAATTTTTAACGGTATGATCTTCAACATTCAGGTCACACGTCCTTTTTGAATCTACCAACCCTTTTCTAGCTGCCTGGTTGCATTCAACTTTTCTGTCTCATGAAATGGAAAGAGAAATGGATGTGGCTTCAGAGGACCCAAGTGCCAATATTGTCTCTGATGTAGACTCTCCATGTGACCTTGGACAAGTCACATATGCTCCCTGGACTTCAATTTCCTCTTACACAAAATGAGTGAGCTAGACTCAGTGGTCCTCGAAGGCCCTTCTAGGTCTAGGTCTGCAAACCTTAGCCTTGTCCATATCACTTTTGCATGTCATCTCTCCATGAAAAGCAGTATTCTGAATAAACACTTTTCTAATTTTGATGAATAATGATTACCATATTAGATTTTTGAGCAAAAATGTTCCCAAAGTGATCAATGTATAGATTAGTCCCATATGCTTCAAGGATGAGTGTTTTCAAGGATGAGTGAGTGTGTTGGTGTAAAATGTCAAACCCAATGTAACACAACATACTATGGCTAGAATTCAAAAGGTTATTTTATCATACGTAAAGGAAATGTGGCAGAGGAAGGAGGTTGAATATACTTCTTATAATCCTATCAAGTATTTATCGAGCATATACTCAAAAATTTTACATATGGTGTAGTATGGGGAGGGGAAAGGGGTATTAGAGGAGAGGTTTCAAAGAAAAGAATAAGACATAGTTGCTATCCAAAGGAAGCTAACAATACAATTAAACACAATGCCACTATCCGTTCCTTGTCACTCCAAGAAGTAGATTCAACCTTCAGAGTTAGAATCATAACTTCCCTATTTCCCTGTGGGTCTTCTAGGTTCCTATTGATGAATCCAAATCTAATCCATCTGCAGATCATAGTGGACTTCAGAAACTGACTTAAACTGCCTCCTTCACTCTAAGAATATCTCTTTGTGCGGGAGGGATGAAGCAACTTGAGCCTAAGCCCTTGTCCAATGCCATCCTCTGAATGACAGTTTTCAAGGATAGTAACATCCCTAATAGGCACCATCCTGTGTGTTTAAGCAGTAGAATGATGGCATTATGAAAATCAATAATTAAATCAATGGTTCACTTGCATATTTGAAATATGCTACATTTTTACAGTTACGATGGAAAACCAATATAGAGAAAATGGTTCAAGAAACCTTCCAATGGAAAAATTGCTGACTAGGGTACTATCTTTTTTTTTTTTTAAGGGCAGGATTCTACAGAATACCAAAATGCTGGATTGTGATTCATTTGGGGGAATAAGCTCTTTGAGGTTTTTACTTGGTGTGACTGGGAAGAAAAGAATAAAACTATTTTATGAGGAATTAAAGTCAGGATAAATAAGAGTAAGGTAAGAGAGTACCTAATAACTGTCTTAAAAAAGATAAAACTTGATCTGGGGAATTTATATATGAGACACTAACATAACTTGTAGATGCAGATATGGAAACACAATGCTTCTGATGCATTAGAGAGCACACTAACTTAGGTTCATATACAACCTCTGAGGCTTATTCCCTGTATGATCTTGGACAAGTCACTTAGGTTTGCTTGGCTTTCATTTCCTAATCAGTAAAATTATGGAATTAAATTAGATGATCTCTGAAATGCCATCCAGCTCTAGATCTAAGAAGTCCTGTCAATATTGTCCTGAATTTCAAAAAGAGAAAGTATAGACTAGTGTGTTCTAAGTCCATTCTCAGTGACTTTTTAGGACAGTTGCTTTTTTTTTTTAACTCTGTGAATCTTTAGAGGTCCAATATGGCAAGAACAAGCCATGCTAGACCAATTTCATTTCCTTTGGATTACTAGACAAATGGGTTGTGGGAATGCTGAAGACATATATACCACTTGGAATTCAGCAGAACACTAGGTGAATTCTCTCACAATATCCTGGGACAAGATGGGCAGGTTTGGGCTGAATACTAGTAGTTAGTGGGTGTGTGAAATTGGCTGAATGACTACATGCAAAGAGTTTTGATTAAAAGACTGATATTAATACTTAAAGAAATGTATATAAGCTTGCTGCAGAACTCTGCTCTCATTTTGTTTTGTGCAAAATGTTTTATCAGATGAAAAATGCTATCCTCCTCCAAGAAAGAATGGATGGAGTCTGGATGCAGATCAAAGCATACTGGAAAACTAGCATGGTGGAGAACATTAGAAGAATTAGTCCAGGTGGCAGAGCCAAGATGGCGGAGTGAAAGCAGTGACTTGCTTGAGCTCTCCCCCTAACTCTCCAAACACCTATGAAAAATGGCTCTAAACAAATTTTGAAGCAGCAGAATCCACTAAAAGACAGAGTGAAGCAAATTTCCAGCCCAAGACAACCTGGATGATTGATCAGAAAGGTATATTGCACCAGGCGGAAAGAGGAGTACAGTTCGGTGTGGGCGCACAGGCCACAGCAAACCTGGAGCAGGCCTCAGAGGACTTAATCGCGGGCAACTGTGGTGGTTTTCAGACTTTTGAACCTATGAACTTCAAAAATAACTTAGAAGGTCAGTGGGGAAAATCTGTTTCTGCGGTGCTGAGAGAGAAGCAAGTTGGTCTCAGCTCTACTCCCCAAGCGTGGCCCAGGGTGGGGGCTGCCTCTTGAACTTCTGGCCAACAGATGGAGGGGGAATCCAGTGGCTGATCAGGCAGGGATTGCAGGGATCTCTTTGCCAGTGCTGAGGCAGGATTCTCTTGCTTTGCCCATGCTTGGATCTGGGTCAGAGTTCTAGGAGGCAGTCCTGGGGCAAGGAGGAGGGCTGACATGGTGGAGCTTGTAGTGGTGGTGAAGAGAAAATCCTCCTCACAGTTCCAAGGCAGAAAAGAGTGCTTGTGGTCACTTATAGAGCAGAGCACAGGCCAGGAAAGGAGTAAACAGCTCGCCCCTTATCATACCACCTTGGAAGAACTGAAAATTTACAAGTCCCTATAAGTATCTCTGAAAACAGCTGTACAAACCCCCAAAGCTTGGGACAGTACATTCTCCACATCGGAAGCAGTCTCTTACCTTAACAAAGAGTTTAAAACTCAAGTAACTGGCCGGGATCATGAGCAAGCAGCACAAAAAGAGTTAGACTATATTATCTTACTTTGGTGACAAAGAAAATCAAAACATATAACCAGAAGAAGACAACAAAGTCAAAGCTCCTACATCCAAATCCTCCAAGAAAAATATGAATCGGTCCCAGGCCATGGAAGAGCTCAAAAGGGATTTTGAGAAGCAAGTAAGAGAAGTAGAGGGAAAACTGGGAATAGAAATGAGAATGATGCAAGAAAATCATGAAAAACAAGTCAACAGCTTGTTGAAGGAGACCCCCAAAAATACTGAAGAAAATAACACCTTAAAAAATAGCCTAACCCTACCTATGTTGGTAGAGGGAGTTTTCTCCTGTGGAGTTCCCTATGTCATTGAAAATATAGGCCCTGTCTGAAAACCTCCCCCCCCCAAAACCAAAAACACAAACCTGTTAACAAAATCTCTGGTTTACGAGTCTTAAAGGAAGGATCTAAGTTACAGATAGTTATAAAGTGACTGTCAAATTTCACACCTAAATCTTGGTTAATGACCCAGGCAGGGAATGTATTTTCAGTGCTCATACCGTATCAAAACTAATTTGCTAATGTGTCTTCTCAATCTATCCTGGAAGGGAGGTGAGGTGTGCTATGGGTGAGTTATTCAAAACAAAACCTTCTCACTGAAGGAGAGGGATTTGGGGTCCACTCATGTAATTCATATTTCTGAGTGATTATAAATTTGTTTCATTCATTCATTCATTTACTTACTTATTTCCTAGGTGTCCTTATCAATTTTTCAGGTAAGTGGTGTGTTTCTTTCTACTGAAGTTCTCCAGATCTTTTGTTCTTATTTACTAATTCCCTCCCCTTCCCTAAATGTAAACACTAATACCAACAAAAACAAATAAACAAAATCCAATTTCTCAGTGTGGATAATACTACTACTAATAATGATAATTGCTATAATTTCATGTAATACTTTAAGGTTTGCAAAGCACTTTATATGCATCATGATACAGCCAGCTGACACAGTACACAGAATGTTAGACAGAGTCAGGAAAGCATGAGTTCAAATTCACTTCAAAAACTTACTATTCTAGGGGGCAGCTAGGTGGTGCAGTGGATAGAGCACTGGCCCTGGATTCAGGAGGACCTGAGTTCAAATCCAGCCTCAGACACATAACACTTACTAGCTGTATGACCCTGGGCAAGTCACTTCACCCCATTGCCTAGCCAAAAAAAATTAAGAAAAGAAAACTTACTATTCTGTGGCAAGTCATTTAACCTACCTCAGCTTCTACTTCCTCACTGTAAACTGGAAATAATAATAGACCCTACCTCAAGGGTTGTTGTAAGGATTAAATGAAATAACATATTAAAGCCCTTTGCAAACCTTAATATCAATATAAAAGTTAACTACTGTTATAACAATAATGAGGATGATGGTGATTCATTTGATCCTTACAATGATTCCACGAGGTCAATACTGTTATTATCTTCAGTTTACAGATGAGAAAACTGAAGCCAAGAGAAATTAAGGAACTTACCCAGGGTCACACAAAGCTAGAAAGTACCCAAGTCACAATTTGAACCCAGGTATTCCTGACACTAAGCTCAACTCTCACTATACTACACCATTAAATAAAGTGTATTTCATGATCAGTGCTCGCACTGGACTTTTTATTTCTCCAGTGAAGTAAATTATTGGTCTTTGCTACTCTTTTTTCAGCAAAGGTCAAGTACAATCCTTCTGATACTGTACTTTTTCCTAATGAAATTCTACAAATCATCATGATAACCATTAAAAATTGACCTAAATTATGGTGGTGCAGAAATGTAATCACTGCTAATCATAGAATCTTAGAGTTGGAAGAGACCTTAAAGGGCATCTATCCCACCCCCACCCTACGTATGACAGTAACAGGAGCTCATAATATCATACATCATACAATATTAAAGCCAAAAGGGACCATTACTCCACTACAGTTAGAGGTGACAGCCAGTATGTGGGACAGGCAAATTAATGGCATTTTATCCCCAGGATGAGTTTCCATGTCTCTGCCCTTCATTAAAGAATGTCCTAGAGTACATAAGTGCTTTGATTTCAGATATGACTCAACATTGGTTTAATAATAAACTGATCCCAGCTGAATGACTGGGTTCATTAAAAATCTACTTTACATGTAAAATAATATTCTGATAAAATACAGTGAGGTATCAAAAAATCACTTCTTCAATTTTCTTATGTGTGTGTGTGAGAGATATTTTGCAAATAATTTTCATATTTTTAGTCAAATGGTTAATTTTATAGTACAGAACATATTTGTTTATTGTTTGTTGATTTTTTAAAAATTGACTCAGTAGAGCAAAATAAAGACTTGGGGGATTGTCCTCAAAAACTGGCATGCCCCACACATGTGTTAAGATTATTTAAGATTCTACAACAGTTGTAACCAGAGAAATCACTTTGTTCAGTAATCTGAGTATCAACAACAAATGAGGCAAAAAATGGGTTTCTCTCATGCTCATTAATGGTGAATACCTGGGTCATGGAGGATGTACTGTCCAAATATAAGAAAAATTCCTTATTGGTGATGAGGTTCCCCAGGGACTTCTACCCGTTTTGCCAAGTTCTACCCTCCAAGACCAAGCAAAACAAATTGAATCCTTCTCCCACAGGTGAACCCACAGCTTTGCTCTAGAGCTTTGCTCTAATTGCTAGTACTTGGAGGTGTGCTTCCTGGGGGAAGGAACAATTATCCCAGATATACCTTCAATCTTATATTCCTCAACTGCCTATATTCCCCTCTGGGCCAGGGGAGAAGATTGGTCTAGGGATAAAGAAGGGGAGAGTAGGATCTCTGAATATAAAGATTATATGTGTATGTGTGTGGAAGGTTGGGAAGATGGCAAATCATATCACCCTCTCAAAGCAAAGGTCCCTAGGAAGCAAATGATGGCTAGGGAGGCCAGACCTCATTCTGTCCACCAACCCCATGAAGTTCACTAGTGGGGGGAGGGGCTGAAGTATCCTGTCCCCTCAGGCAAATATCCCAACCAAAAGAAGCCATTCTACCTTCTTGGTGAAATCTGGGCAACTGGCTTTGGAGTTCCCAGAGTCCCACATCTAGAGAAGGAAAGAGATCTATTGAAACACATTTACTTGCTCTCTGGAATAGCTCAGCCTCTCTTCGCAGAGTTTCTTCGGCTTTCAGTGCCATTTCTCTGGGGACAACTCCATCCAAGATCCACCTGCAGGGCTGATGTGAGAAATTGGGATAGAGATGTGAGGTGAAAATACTTTAAACGATTCAAAGTACTCTAGAAATGCTATAAATCTCCATCTGATCTCCCCTCTTGACATCTCTGGTTTGGCTAAAGTCCCACTTTCTTCACCGGCCATTTCTGGTCCTCTTAGCACCTCTGTCCTGAGACCATCCTTCCCCAATTTATGCAACCGGTAACTTGTCTGTGCGTAATTTTTTGTGGGATGTCTCCCCAATTATATTATGAGCTCCTTGAGGGTAGGAATTGTTTTTTTGTATGACTAGCATTAAGCACAGTACATGGCACATAGTAGGTACTTAAATGAATGCAAGTTGACTTCCTTACAAAGAAGAAAATTAGCCATCAGCTTCAGAAGGGTTTCTAAGCCACTGACAATGTGGGAATATTCTCTTTGTGTGCCTATGTTTTGTGTATAAATAAAAACAAATATACATATACATATATACATATATATAGATATATATATATATCTATATCTCTATATATATATATATATATAGAGAGAGAGAGAGAGATATAGATATATATATATATCTATATATATATATATATCTGTATTTATTTTGGCAACTTGGTGATAGCACTTCCTAAGTATGAGTCACTGAGGGTACAAACACAAAAATAAACAACTTCTCTCAGGGAAATAACTCTCCTGGAATAATAGGAAATGGATTAAAGCTGATTCCAGCTGGTCCTGGAATCAGGAAAATGCTTATTAGCTATGTGACCTTGGGCAAGTCACTTAAACTCTGCCTCAGTTTTCTCAACTGTAAAAAATGAGATAATATTTATAAAGCTCTTACTACAGTGTCTAGCAGGTAGTCGGAACTATATAAATGTCAGCTATTGTTGTTCTTGTGTTATTTTGTGGCATTGGTCTCCAACCCCTTCTTACCTTAACTGCATGTCCCTTGACCCCACTGGGCCAGGCTTGCCCTCAAGGATAATTTATGGAAGCAGTATACTAAATGCATGATAACTTTCTTTGTAGTATCTGACCTCAAAAAATAATTGGATAGAAAAAAGCACAATATCCACTAAAGATGTAAAAAAAAAACCAGCCAACATCTGTATTAATCATTCCTCCCATAGTATAATTAAAATGGCTATTTGTTGAGTTGGCTCAATCTAAGTCAAAGGGGAGTCCTTATTGATGTTCCTGTTGGCAACTGACATGTGGCAGATGGATCAAACCAGGTGGAGGGGAACTGAGGGGTCTCAAACCTGTGGTGAGTTAGGGGGATGTCTACTCCAAGCATGTGAAGACTCTCCCCCATCTACACCTCCACACAGAGGGCAGATAAGAACAATTTGTTCCAATGGCCATAAAGGCAGCTGAAGCAGGTGCTATGGAGCACTTAGAACTTGGTTAGACTTCAAAGATGCCAAGGTCATCCCCTGCATCCTGAGCTATCACCAGCCCTCTTGATTTTTACCTTGCCACTGGACTCCAATGACTTAGGAAGAGTGACTTTGTGCAACTGCCTCAATTTGCATGATCCAATTTAGGTACAAGTTAAGACCTCACCCTGTGATGTCATTGGTCCTCTTTGGAAATAAAGGATGAACAATAATAATTAGGCACCTACCATGTACCAGGCATTATGCTAAATGCTGAGGATACAAAGAAAGATAAAAGGATAAGAGATTACGACTAGAAGGCAAAGGAGAGCCCTAAGAATCAAGTAGAGCACCATGACTGAAGTTAATCCAGAGCCCTTGGATTGAGTCAGGAGTAGGGAATGGACAGGTTTCTTAACTGGGACTAAGACGTGACTGGGTAAAAGGACAGAATGGGCAACATAGACTTTAATAATCTTATACACAAAGTCAATTTATATTATCTGAAGTCAGACTCTAGGTAGAGCATTGGAACATGCTCAAAGAAAAGATAAATGGGTAGGTCAGAGGTCTAAGATACTTATTGGAGGAATAGGCATTATTTAGCCAGGTGTAGGACTGCATACCATGTGATATGTCTCAGCCTGTATCTTCCATAGCCCTTTGTATCATACTCAACAATTTCTGTCTCACCTTCAGTTCCAACCTTTCATATGTCTCAAGACTATTTTCATGTCCATGACTTGTATTTTTTCTTTCTTTTTGCAAACGGAATTTCACTAACCTTGCCTTGTAACCCAATCCATCCCTTTCTTGTTGTTTTGGTCCTCTCTGACCTCCCCTCCATGCACACCCAGTACTAAGTGCCTCAGAAAGAACCCTGTGTTCCAAGATACTCTGCTGCCAGGAAGAGCTGTTATTGCTTTGTTTTGCAACCTGGTGCCTCCAAATGGTCACCCAAAAAAGAAGGTGCAAGCAATTACCTCAGCTTCTATTCTATTTGCATAAGCATGTTGAATTTTTTATATATTATAAAAATTGTTAGCCCCTGTCAAGTATAGGCTGCTTAATTCTCATGTGAACAGGCCACAGGGTAAAAATATTAAGGGCACAGAAATGGAAAAACAAAAACAAACCTGAGACATATTACTTCTTGGGAGCTAACCCTTTCACTTTCCATCTGAAGCATCTAACCTTTCTTGAGTGAACGACGATGGATTTTCCCTATGACCCGGTCCATATATTTTTTCCTACTTTTGTATTTTCTATGCACTATGTTCCTTTTCTGTCCCATCCTGTTTTCCATTCCCTTCTCTCCTTTTCTCATAGTATTATTACATATTATCTGATTAAAATTAATTGTACACACATCACTCAGCATAGCAACAACTTAGAAAATCCTCTATACCAAGGGTTCTTTTAGGTGTCTTGAACCCCTTTATCAATGTGTAGAAGCCTATGGATCCTTTCTCAGAATAATGTTTAAAATTCATAAAATACAAAAGATTATAAAGGAAACCAGTAATATTAAAATACAGTTAAAAAAAAACAAGTTCATGACTTAGAGATGCCTGTTTTACATGCATTTGTTATTCTTAGCTTAGTGCCCTAAATTGATCACATCTAGGCTTTTTTTTTTTTGCAGGGGTTGGGGGTACAGATTTGTGAACCTAATATAAGAGCTATCCAGTTCAAATAACCACCATATTTCTAGGACAAGGATGTAAATTATGGCCATTATAGTAAAAAATTAAAATTCAAAGTCAATAAATATTTATTAACTGACTACACATGAATACAACATCATGCTAAGCATTGGGGAAAATACAGAATTTATGGAGCCAATGGTTTCATGGAGTTAATAGTCCTGTAGTGGTATCACACATATCCATATAACTGCCATTCAGAATAACACCAGATAAATGCTTTAGAGGATGTGTAGAAAATAAAATCTTATGTGAATTCTGGGATGGTACAATCAGGAGTCATTACCTATTGGCTTCAAGAAAGAGAAGGGCTATAAGGATTGGGTAGGAATTTAGTAGGCAAAGGGAGAGGGAAAATACTATAAGCCTAGAGAAGAGTGTGAATTATACTAATAATAACAGTAATGAAGGAGAAGGAGGAGAGGAAGAAGGAAGAGGAGGAGGAGAAAAACAAGAAAATTTATATAGTGTTTTAAGGTAAATACAATTCTTTACATAGGTTATCTCATTCTATCCTCACTATAGCCCAACAGGTGTTGATATTATCCCCATTTCATAGATAAGAAAACTAAAGCTGAAAGAGGTTAAATGATTTTCCCAGGGCCACATAACTAGTAAGGGAGTTATACTAGATTTGAACTCAGCTCTTCCTGACTCCAAGTCCCACACTCTATCTGTTGCATCACCTAGCTGTTTACCCATAAAAGTGAAAAAGCAGGTGTGTTTGGGACAATGAAGTACGAAGCTTGGCTAGTGTATAGAGTACCTGGAAGGGAATAGTATAAGATAATGCTGGAAAAGTAAAATGGTGGTGGTTTGTGGGTGGCTTTAAATGGCTTACAGAAAATTTGAACATGACTCTAGAGCGGGGGGGGGGGTGGAAACCTGCGGCCTTGAGGCCACATGTGGACCTCTAGGTCCTCAAGTGCAGCCCTTTGATTGAATCTAAACTTCAAAGAACAAATCCCCTTAATAAAACGATTTATTCTGTAAAACTTGGATTCAGTCAAAAAGCTGCACACAAGGACTTAGAAGGCTACATGTGGCCTTGAGGCTGCAGGTTCCCCACCCCTGCTCTAGACAACAGGGATCAATGGAAGATTTTTGAGCTGAAGAATGGTGTGACCAGAGCTAGATTTGCTGGACAGCAACATGCATGATGGATTAGAGGAAAGAGAGCAGAGATAGAAAAAAAAAAGATATTATTTTAATAATTCAGGCAGATAAAATGAGAACCTGAGCTAGGGGTGCTGGTAGTGGCAACAGAAAGGAAATGTCAGATGGAGATAGAATTGACATGACTTGATAACTAATTAAATGTGAGATGAGGAGTCATGAGATAAGACCAAGGTTTTGAATATGAGTGACTGAGTCAATGTGAACAACACTGACAGAAAGGGTGAAGTATAAAGCAGAAGTGGGTCTAGAGGGAGAGGCAGTAACCTCAGTTTTGGATTTGTTGAGATGCTGGTTTGACAGGGAGGTGGGGATGTTCTATTGGTAGCGGGAAATGCACGTCTGCCGGTAAGGTGAGAGGTCAGGACTGGAGATGAAGATTTGGAAACAACTGAATCGATGGAAATTAATGAGATTGTTAAAGCAGGGGGTAAAATGAAAGAGGACAAAGATGCCAAGAGCAGAACCCTGGGGACCACTCATCGTAAGGGTCATAAAACAGGTGAGGAACCAGTGAAGGAAACTGAGGAGAAACAATTGAAAGAAGCAGGGAGGTATTGCATGGCTAAAGCTAAAGGAAAGGGTATCCAAAAGGAGGTGATAATTAACTGTCAAATACCACAGAGAGGTCAAGAATGATGAGAACTGGAAAGGTAGGAGAAGCCACCAGGCTTGGCAATCAGGAGGTGCTGGTTTACCTTGGAGAGAGGAAGTTTTGGGAAAGCGGAAGAAGCCAGACTGAGAAGAAAAGAAGTGAATGAGGAAGTGGAGATATCAGGGAAGACAGCTTTTAAAAAGTTTAGGCCCAGAGGACTAAAGATGAAGCACACTCCTCGCCTCCCACCAGAGAGGTGGTGGTCTTCAAATGTCTTTGACTATTAGACATGCCCAAATTAACTACAAAAGACCTATAAAGGAAGATGCGATCTACATCCTGAGAAAGAACTAACAAATAGAAGTATGTATAGAATGATTTTACGTGTGTGTGTGTGTGTGTGTGTAATGGTAGGGTGGGGAGGGAGGAAGGAAGAAAAAAAGGGAAAAAAAGAACTGTACATGATAACTTTATTATATACTTACATAATAGATTTACAGTTTCATGTATAATCATCTTTTTATTATATGATATAGAAATGATTGTTTTATTCCATAACTTTAAAATAAAATAATTAAAAAATTAAAAGAAAGGTCAAATGAGATATACATCTTTAGACATGATCAAAATGGGAAATTTTTGTTTGACTATGTATATTTATTATGACAGGTTGTTAATTGTTCACAGGTGAGGGGAATAGTGTAGGAGAAAGAGAAAATAAGTGATGTTACAAAATAAAATTAAAAAGAAAAGGATTTTAGCTGGCTAGGCAAGGGGCAGTAGAAGAACAGTCAAAAGGTCAAGTGAAAGGTTTTTATTTTGGTTTTTAGGACTGGGGGGGGGAAATGTGCATATTTAAAACAAATGAGAATTAGGTAATAGAGAGGGAGAGATTGAAGATGTATGAAAAGAAGGAATAATTGTTAGGACAAAGTCCTAGAAGAAGAGAGGAGGGATGGGATTAAAGCTATAGTTAGGAGAACTGTCTTAGCAAGGAGTAAAGAGGCCTCTCCTTCTATGACCTGAGGGATGAGGAGTGAGTAGGTGATGTTGGTGAGAAGTTTTGAGGAATACAGGAGCATTTAGGAAGCTCACATTAGAGGTTCTCAGTTTTCTTCAGGAGTGGGAGGCTAAGCCATCTGCTCTAAGTAAGGGGGAATGAATTAGATATGCGAATTTATATATATATATATATATATATATATATGTATATATATATATATATATATATATATATACATATATATATACATATACATATATATATATAATTGAATTTTCATTGTTTGCTTCCTTTGTGATCCCATGTATTTTATTTTATGCATTAAAAAAAAATTATACTGATAAGGGATTAATAGGCTTCAGTGAACTGCCAGAGAAAAGATTAAGATTCCCTGATAGAGAGAACAAGGTAGAGTCAGAAAGACTAAGACAACAGAATTGTTGAACATGAATGAAGTCCCAGCTGTGCCATAAATTTGTAAGGGGGCAAAATCAGCTCTCCTTCCTTGAATTTTTTAGTTATGCTTAGTGGCTTGGAAGCCCC
The DNA here is from genome assembly GCF_003287225.1 of Phascolarctos cinereus. NCBI lineage: Eukaryota > Metazoa > Chordata > Mammalia > Diprotodontia > Phascolarctidae > Phascolarctos > Phascolarctos cinereus. The sequence goes on from NW_027555847.1 coordinate 581,427,994, forward strand.
AGAATGGAGAAACATGATGATAGGAATTATCTCTGAATGAGGATTAACAGGCCAGGAATCACCTCTCCGACAATCATGGTGTTGATGACAATGTCAGGGGCAGAAACAGCTCCAGCTCTGGCCAGCAATAACACCCTAGAGAAGTAGCAACGGCTCATCATCTCAGCAAAGGCTGCCATTGTTACTCCCTTTCTAGTTCTCTTTTTTTTTTTTTCTGAACCCAAGCTAGAACACATCACACCACTGCATGCATAACTTAAAGGTTAAAGAGGTGCTTGTATAGTGTGCTAAACCTATCAACTGCTAAACCTATCAATAAACTTTGATTATTTGCCTCCTATAATCACTGCTATAGGTGGTTTTATTTCATCAGTTCTTAATAAGCTAAAATAGCTATGGCCCATTTCAGTCCCTTTTTAAGCCTTAGGGTTAAAGAGCCTCTTCGTCAAACAATTTGAGATCTTAGCAAGGAAAGGTCAGGAATAATTACTTTTCTTTACTCGTGGAGCTGTAGTTGCTGTTCCAATTACCCTTTTGGCTTACTATTTCTCCTGAAGGCCTGATAGTAGCATAATCTAATCCATTTTTTCCTCCTTTTCTGTTCTCAGTCCTTCCTCCTGGGAAAGATTTGTGTCATACCTGGATTTATTTGTTTAGCCTTCTCCCTAAATTTGAATCTGATCTTGTATATATCATCCTTTGACATAAAACCTAGCCTCACTGGGGCTTGAAATATCTTAAGGTTAGATGATACCTGCATTTATGTCCACTTAGGATCATAATTTTCAAGCTGGAAGGGACCTCAGGAGTCATCTTGTCCAGCCCCACAGTACTATAGATTGCAAATAGTAGAGCCAGAATTTGAACACAGGCCTTATAACTCCACTCCAAGGGCAGCTAGTTGGTTCAGTGGACAGATCACTGGGCGTGAAGTCAAGAAGACTCATCTTCTTGAATTCAAATCTGGCCTCAGATATTTAGTAGCTGTATGATCCTGGGCAAATCACTAAACCCTGTTTATCTCAGTTTGCTCATCTGTAAAATGAGCTGAAGAAGGAAATGGCAAACCACTCCCGTATCTCTGCCAAGAAAACCTTAAATGGGGTCACGAAGAGTTGGACACAACTAAACAACAACATTTTATAACTCCAAATCCAATGCTCTTTCCACTGTTACAAGTTTCCAAATTCTGAAGAGTTGTTGAGGTTTCAAACTGAAATAGAAATCACATGGAGAAAATCCTTCCCAGATGTTTTATTTACCAAATCTGGCAATGAATATTAACATTATTGAAAAATAACATTTCCCTAAAGTTCAAGAACAAATATAGACACTTTCATATTTAGTTCTTCAGAAGGAAGTTTTCCTTTGCTTATCATTATCATTGGTGCTGTTTCAGGATTAATCTCAACTGGTGTGCCCCAGGTGAGCCTGAAAATTCATATACAAGAACTGAAGTTTAAAATAAATTTCTAAGATCATAGAATTTTGAGCTGGAATGAATCTTAGAACAGCATTACCAAGCCACCAAGCCACATTTTACAGATAAGGAAAATGAGGCCTAGAGAGGTTAGATGATTTACCTAAGGTCATATAGCAAGTTAGTGGGAGAACCAGGATTAAAATATGGGCAAGATAGTTCAGTGGAGAAAGCAATGAATTTGGAGTCACAGGACCTACATGTGAATTTTGACTCTGCCATTTACTTACCTATGAGTCTTTGGCCATGTCACACCAACTCTCTGGACCTCAGTTTCCCTATCTGTTAAATGGAGGAATTCAACAAGATAACTTCTAAGGTTTCTGCCACTTCTGAATCTAGAATTCTATCATAGTCTACCAGTGGTTTTTGCCCCTATGCAGTGTTGCCTTCCCATATAAGCACATTTAAATTGGAAAAGAGCCCAAATCCTCTTGTCTGAGGAAGTTTTCACTGGGATTTTCTGAAAAACTTGTCTAGCTTATTTTGCAATGGCATAACCTATGTGTGCTATTTTCCAGGTTTATATTTTCAGGAAAACAGTACAATTAATAGCACAGAACACGTCCATCACCCTTTGCAGTTGGCTTCACACATGTTGTTTTTTTGCTCTCTCGTTAACTGTCTCCCTTTAAAAGACACAGAAATTGCATCACCTTTTCACAAAGCATTCTTCTGTTTTCCCTAATTGGTTGCTATGGATAGGGTTGATAGGCTTAATCCAGTGATGGGTTTGATTTATTCATTGTGATGTTTTGAGATATATGATTTTTAATACCATGGATCCTTGTCCCACATTTCATGTCCCACCCCAAAAAAAATCCTTGCCTGGCAGCCAGCCTTCTGGTAATGAGACTTTCTGAACTTGGTTAGGTCAGTTCTCAGACATACAGTTTGTCATGGGGTCTAAACTCAAGGCCCTTCCAGTTTGGTAAAACCTTTCAGAAACTGTGCATAATGCATAATCTTGGAGTCCTCAAAAAATTTGTCAAGTCTAAACTGTGATGAAGCATAGGTGTGCACAGGCTAACAATATACTCAATATGGTGTAAGGTTTAATTAACCCTATCAAAAAGAAATGCAAAACACAAAGGAATTCCCAGCTTACCCATTAAATCAACTCTCCTTCATTTTCTGATAGACCTCACCATCCCTGAGTACTTACACAGTATAGGCATATAGTACTATTTATTGAACCTTTCCCAAACCCCTAAAAGACAAAAGCACTTCAGACTGCTAGAGAATAAAGCAATTCATCCCTATGGTGAGCCCTGTCTTCTTCATGAATGTGTATAGTTGTCCAGACTTAGTGAACTATCATAGGGTTAAGCCATGACCAGGTGGTCACTAGAGAGCTGATCCCCTTTCCTTGTGTCTCACTAGCCCATATAATTCAGTTGAAGGTTCATAAAACTCAGTAACAAAGGTCACATCTTACATTTGCTTCCTTACACCTTGGCTTTATCCCTTCCTGATTCCTGCCTACAGCTCCTATTTGTCACAGAACTAGGTGGTGTCCAAAAGTTCCTTCCCTGTGACCAGAAGGCTTGGTCCAGGAATTTCTTCATTTGTCCAGTAAATCCATCACTGCCAACCACCCCAAACTCTTCATAGTCCTAAAGCTCCCTACTTGGCTCAGGAACTCTTAGCTATTCTACCAGCACCCCTGACTGCTGCCCCCTCTGGGGGGCCACATGGTTCCCTCTTCTCCTGGAGGTAGTTCCCTAATGCACTAGGATTCCTCAATAAGCCAAGGCTGTAGAAATACAGCCAGAGTACAGCATAGCAAATTTGGACATCCCTTAGCTTTTACTGGATAGGGTTCTTTGATAATGCACTTTTAAAGAACTGTAACTAATGGAAAGAACAATGGTGTTGGACTCAGAAGACTTGAGTTCTGAGGCTTGCCTCTGACATAAGATATTGATGTAGGAATCATAGGATCTCAGAAACCGTAAAGGTCTAAGATGTACATGAGCAGGATTTCCTTCTACAGTATCCTTGAAAAGAGTCATCAACTCTCCTTGACGAATTACAGGGATAGGGAACTAACTTCCGAGGCAACCATTTCACTTGTGGACAGATAAAGGAACTGACAATCTCAGCTTCCAATTCTCTCTGTCTGTATCTGTTGTTTAGAGGCCAAGTCTCAGGGCTTAGTTCAGATGTATGACTTGCTGCTATTCAGCCATCTTTAATCTGACATCATTCAGTTAAGGAGAACTCAGAGCAAGGTGAACCCCCAATTTATTGAGGAGATGTCATCGATGCCTCAACAAAAGCTTCATTTGTGTTCAGAAGTAGTTAACATTTATCATGGAGTTAATCATTTTGAGGGGATCTCACAGAAAGGCCTTTAAACTTTCTGCAAGTAAGTACTGCAATGAGAAACAATCTTAAATTTCTCTAAACTCCTAAAGAAATTTTATTTACTATTCAAATGGCATTTTTCTTATAATTGTTCAGAGTATAGCTAATTATATACAATTCTCATGATGATTATTAGATTATAAAGTTTTAGAGGAGAAGGGGGTAATTCTTTGTATCCATCTTCTTAATGAATTTACTAAATATAATATTCTATTTAGTTTTTTGGTATATGTGTCTTATCCTCCTTCTACGATGCCAACTCTATGAGGGTAGGGATTTTCCATCTATTTCAGCCACTGCTTACCACAATAATCTGCCTACAGTAGGTGTTTAATAAAATTTTGTGAAATTAAATTCATGTATTCTCCTTAGCACTTAAGTGTTTTATAAGTGTTTATATAAGTTTATATATATACACATATATATATATACACACATACACATACACACACATATATAAAGCATTCAAATATATATTGATTAAATTAAGCAAAAATCTTGTTACAAATGATATCTATTACTTCTAACTTCTTTGTTAGTAATGCCTCTAAACAATGCTTATCCTTCTTCTAGGCAATTGTTATTAATTCCTGAGAGCATTTATTTCAGCTTTGATTTAGAATACATTTATTAATACATTTCTGCTACTCATTTACTCTTCCAAATTCATCTTTAATACTAAATACTCTGAAGTAGCTCTCAAGTTCTCTCACAGAAGCCATTTCTCCAGTTTTCTGGAGCTATCTTGATTTCTCTCAGTTGACATATATTCTTAACTTTCTCCAAACCTCAGTGCCTGGAGGCAGTTTTTTTGTACCAGAAAGAACATTGGATTTGGAATCTTGAGTTCAAGCTAAGCTCTAGAACAATCTTGCTCTTTTACCTTGGGCAAGTCATTTCACCTCCATGTTCTTCTGTTTCCTAGTCTTGAAGATGAGATGGCTGGATTAGGTGGTCTCAGATACTTTGGCTTAAATACTTCTATGTTTATAGATGTTCCAAATTGTTGTCTAAAGGAAAGGCAAGCAAGTGAACTGTGTCTGTCCCAGGTCCTCCTAATTACTTGGGTGCCACTCCATTCACCCAAAGGGTAGTACAATCTGTGTATATACACATACACACACACACACACATGTGTGTGTACACATATGTATGTATATACATGTATGTATATATGTATGTATATGTGTGTGTATGTATTTATCCCTTTTGTATAATTTAAACCAAGGTAGAACATGACTTTAAATCTTCCTTAACACAAAGGGCTCTGTAGGTTCTGAGAATTTAGTAACCAAATGGATTTAAAAATAAACAAGTGTAATAGGTAGGAAATATAAGGCTATCATCCTATTTAGCTGGGGCTAACATAGATCAGATTTATTGGTCTTCCCAGGTTTTTATGAAACCATCCTCTTCATCATTTCTTAGGGCATGACAGTATTCCATCATAGTATTATGCCATAAAATTTGTCCTTTTTCATCATGATGGCCAATCTGATGAGTGTGAGGCAGCATCTCAGAGTTGTTTTAATTTGTATTTCTCTAACTATGCTGAATTAGAATATTTTTATATAACTATTAATAGTTTTGATTTCTTCTTCTGAAAACTGCTTGCTCACATCCTTTGGCCATTTATCAATTGGAGAATGGCTTTTATTTCTATAAATTTTGTTCAGTTTCCTACATATTTGAGAAATGAGACCTATATCAGAGAAACTTACTGTAAAAATTCCTTTCCCCCCTCCAGTTTCCTGCTTCCCTTCTAATTTTAGCTGCATTGGTTTTGTTTGTGCAAAACCTTTTTAATTTTGTGTAAATAAAATTATCTATTCTCCCTCTCATGATTCTCTTTATCTCTTGTGTGATCATGATCTGGCTTCTATTCTATCCTAATTGAATGAATGACTGTTCATTGTCAGAATTCAGTGATATTTCTGAGGTGTCTAAATTGAATTCACAGGAATAATCTAACTTCTTCTTCAGTCTAATTGGAAAAAAATCCTTCCTGGGCAAGTCAGGCTCTCAATCTTCTGAGCCTCAGCTTACTTATTTGTAATCTGAACTCTCCAAGTCTATGATTCTCTTCTAGGAAGAGGTTAGAAAGATGATGTCAAATTCCTAGCAAATTCCCTTTTTGCCACTCATCTATTCTAATAAGCTAAAGAAACTAGCAGTTCATGTTGTGATGGCCACACCATTTCTTTGTGACTTGCAGCTTCTATTCATTGTTATACCTTAATTATACCAGAAGAAAAAGTTCCATGAAACAATTCTTCAGGTGGGCACTAATCAGAATAAGAAAAGGATTCTTAACCTAGGATCCGTGAACTTAGATTTTTTTGTACTCTGATATTTCAATATAATTAATTTATGCATTTAAAAACATGAATCTGAGAAAAAGTCCACATGTTTTACCAGAGAGTCCATCTCACACACTCACACACACACACACACACACACACACACACACACACACACACACACAAGACTAAGAAACCCTGGGTCCTAAAATCAATCTATCATTTCGTTCCTTAAGGAATTAGAACTAGTTTCAGTCTTTCTCCCAAACTATTCCCCCTACAGCAATACTTGCTGGAGATTCCCCATTCTTCCAGGGATATGCAGATATAAAATACTCCCATGCCATTCCCATGGATAGAACCTACAAAGAAGGAAACAAATATTTATTAAGAGCCTACAATGTGCTAGGAATTTTACAAATATTATATCATTCAATTCTCACAACAAGCCTGTGAGGTGGGAGCTGTTATCTCCATTTTGCAGTGGAGGAAACTGAGGTACATGGTCATTAAGTGACTTACCCAGGATCACACAGCCAGTAAGTATCTGAGGTCACATTTGAACTTGGGTCTTTCTGACTCTAGGCCTCGCATTTGTTTCACTGTGCCACCATCCTGGCCTCCCTGTAGGGAGCCAAAAAATCACACTAAATCAAATTCTAGGCCTGGATCAGGTACCAAATTACCTTTCCTCTAAAGAACACCATTATGGAACTCTTGATAGAAGTACTAAGGTCATGATGAATAGTCATCAGCATTCACGGGCTCTTAAACTCTACTTTTCATCATTGCCTTTAATTGCCTTGTGGAGACATAATTATCAGCAGCTGATCCCAGAATGGTGGTGTGTTTACCTCCTCACATGACCCTTCCCTATACCAGTATACAGCATTTGCTTTCCTCAGGCTCCATGCAGACCTGTTCAACTGATATATTGATGATGCTGTCATTGAGGCCATGCCCCATATGGGATGTTCCTATTTCCATATCAACACAAGAAGCCTGGACTCAAGTTAATGCCCAGAGTACACTTTTTAATGAGTGGCTTTAGCTAGTTCTGATGGATAGGCATACAAGTGATGTGAACTTGAAAAGTATGATCCCAAACAGAACTGTGACTTTGCTCTAAGCACAGCTGGCAAACAAAGAAACCCCCCCCCAAAATGTTTTCAGAGGGAGCTGGAATCTCTGATATGGTTGTCTCTGTTACTTCTTTTGAGTTCTTTTCTCCTTCTTTAAAATACATGCATGTCCTTCTTTTAAATGCAGATAATGTAGGCAGAATTGGGGAATCTCAGAAAATTGCTGACAGCTGACATGGTGTCCAACCCTATCCTCCACAGCTGTCTGCAGACAATTTGCCAGTCTTGAATGACAGTTTCTCAAACAGCTGGCAAAGCAGTTCTGGCTGAGCTCCTCGCTCCTCTCAGCTCTGGGCAGGCAGGCCTCTCCATCATAAGCACAGACTTCCAGTCATGGTTGGAGAGGGGGATCTTTATACTGGTCAAGAAGGGGGCAGGAAGGAGGTACTCAGGGCGGAAATATTGTGAGGGATCCTTGTCTGGTTGTTTGTTTTTATAACTAACAATGTGGAATCCTTTCATCATTTTTAGCTTTTAGGTGAATTCATTTAGAGTCTGTCCCACTGGGCATAATTAAAGTTAGATGCCGTATTTAGGCCTTTGTAGGCCTTCTCTTTGAGATTTCCTCTGATTTACATCTCTTGTATGTATACAGTTGGTTGCCCATTCAAATGTTAGCTGCTTGGAGACAGAGACAGTATTTTTGCTTTTTTTCCCCTGGTATTCCTAGGCTTAGCATAGTACTTGGCACACAGTAGGTGCTTTATAAATACTTGTTGATCATAATGGTAACTGATATGATAATAAAGTAGAATTTTCCACAGAGGATGTGGATGAGAAGAGGAATCTATTGATCTCCAACTTATCTAGATTTAGACCTGGAAATAACCTTAGGGGTCTTCTAATCCAATCCTCTCATTTTACTGATGCCAATATTAAGTCTCAGAAAAGTTAAATGAATTGTCCATAGTTGCACAGGTAGTAATTGGCAGAACTGCTATTCAAACCTTTCTGATGCTTTCTGATGCACCACACTCCATTCTGAATTTAACACTCATTCCAAAAGGCAGCCTGATATAGTAGAATGGAGGGCACCTAGGTGGTGCAGTGGATAGAGCACAGGCCTCGAGAGTCAAGAAGACTCATCTTCCTGAGTTTGAACCTGGCCTCAGACACTTATTAGCTTACTAAACACAGACTAGGGCAAGTCACTTACCAGTTTGCCTCAGTCTTCTCATCTGTAAAATAAACTGGAAATGGAAATGGCAAACCAGTCCAGTATCTTTGCTGGAAAACCCCAAATAGGATCATGAAGAGTCAGAATTGACTGAACAGCAACACAGTAGAGTAAGTGTTGGATTTGAAGCCATGAGGCTGTGGTCAGAATTCGGACTCAGACATTTACTAGTCATGTGGCCCTATACAAGTCACTTGACTTTTTTGACCTCACTCAGGTGCCTCATTTACAAAATAGGGATAATAATAGTCACTATCTTATAGTTTGTTTCAAAGCTTAAAATGAAATAATGTTTATAAAGCACTTTGCAAACTTTCAAGTATTATGCAAATATCAGATATTATCCCCACAAAGTTGCAACCCTAGAAGCTTTGTCATTTGGCTTAGCAAGAAAGGAAGATACCTGTTGACCCTGAAAAATGTGTTAATTATGTGTTTGTGGTGAGCTTGAACAATATTGAGTAGTGGGGGTATTTCTGAGCAACTGATGTGAATTGAGCAGAACAAGAATAATTTATACTCTAACAATAGTCAGTTAGACAATAAACATGTATTAAGCTCCTACTATGTGCCAGGCATTGTGTTAATCAGTAGGGATACAAAGAAAGGCAAAAGATGGCTCTTGCTTTCCAAGCTCACAGTCATTCGAGGAGGAGACAACATGCAAACAATATGGTATATACAAGGCATATAAAAGATAAACTGGAACAACATAAAATCAAACAACTTTGAAAGACTTAAGAACTCTGACCAACTATGGCTCTAGAAGACTGATGAGGAAGCATACTACTACCTACCTTCTGACAGAGAACCAAAGGACAAAATATGAAGGATGAGACATTTTTGGATCTAGCCAAATATTGTTTTGTTCAACTACTCACATATATAAGAAGGGTTTTGGAGAGAAAACATAAGCTTGGTAATAATAACAACAGCAATAACGCTATAAGAAAAATCAATGTGAATGCCTTCCAGGGCTCCTCCAAACCTGTCCCTTCTCTTGATTTCTATCATGCTTTAATCACAGAAAATGCTTTAGTCTCAGGGTATGGCAACTTCCCAAGAACAGGGAGGAAAAAAGCAACAGAAAAGAGGTTAAGTTTTCTTGCTAGAAAGAACTAGGCAAAATACTTGGTCACGTATAAAACAAGCACTGGGTTTAAGCAAATCAGTGGTTGTGCTGGATTCTTTTTAAGTTTGAAAAACAGAAATATACCCCAGCTTTGAAAATACAAATGTAATCATCGGAGATCCCTTACATTCCAAATGAGGACACCTCCCCTGACATGCATAGCTTCTATTTGCAATAACTGGAAAGAACTCTGCCTTCCCTAACAAGACAACGCAAGAAAACAGCTTGATTTCATAGCTGCCTCCTGCTGAAACTATTTGTTCTAGTCAAGTTTTATTATAAAAACCCCTCCTCCTAAAAGCCTTCCTAATAGGAGTCCTCCCCTTCACCTTTTAATGACCACATTTTCTGACCATTCATGACCCCATTTGGGGTTTTCTTGGCGAAGATATTGGAATGGTTTGCCATTTCCTCCTCCAGTTCGTTTTACAGATGAGGAAACTGAAGCAAAAAGAGTTAAGTGACTTGCCCAGGGCCCCACAGTTAGCAAGTGTGTGAGGCCTGATTTGAACTCAGGTCTTCCTGACTCCAGGCCTGGTGCTCTATCTACTTGCTGCTCTCTGAGAATACCCAGATATTTTTCATTATCTTTTCAGGACTGTTATTGGCTTTTTAAAAGAAATTATTCGGTTTGGATTTTTTCTAGCCGTAATTTAATTTACATTGTTGTAGGCATTATGTATATTCTGGGTCTACATACTTCACTCTGTTTTAATTCATACAAATCTTCCTGTTTCTCTAATTCTTCATATACATAATTACTTACTGTACAATAATATTCCATTATATTTATATACCAAAGTTTGTTCATTCATTCCACAATTGATGAACACCCACTTTATTTCAAGTTTTTTAGTACTACAAAAAACCCACTATGAATATTTTATTAATTATTCAAATTTTTTTAAACCTCCTTGAGGTATGTAAAAGTATGTAGGCACAGCATCATATAGTTGGAAAAACAGTAGATTTGGAATCACAGGAATCAGAAGACCTCAGTTCAAATCCCATGTGGCTTTGAACATATCACATGACCTCTCTGACCTTGGTTTCTTATCCATAAAATGCAGGGGATTAACTAGATGACCCCTAAGGTTCCTTCCAACTCTAAATCTATTAATTATATGCTCTTCTTTGTCCAGTAATGGGATCACTGGGTTCCTAAAACTCTTGATGACACACTGTTTGGTGATAGCATCATCACAGACTCAAATCACTGAAAGGAGTCTTAAGTGGTTACTTAATCTATCTCCTGGTCTTCAAGTCAGACCTTGCATAAGCACTCATGACTACTGTCAGTTTCCTCCTCCCCCATTTTTAATTGATGCTTGTGGTCTCTTCCATTTCCAGGCCATTAAATAACTTAAATAAATTAAGTAACTTAAAAAAATAACATTAAATAAATTGTAAAAAGTCATAAAGCAAAATGGAAGTCATAGAGCTGGAAAGCTAGGGTATCTTTTCTGTGCAGCTTAAAAGCCATATGTATTTGTGGTTCATGTTTCTGTTCTTCCATCAGAATGTTCCATTTCATATTCATTCAATGAATTTATTGAACATTTACTAGATACAGAACTCCTATTAAGCGCTCAGAGGGATTACAAAAGAAATAGAAAACCTAGTTACTGTCCTCCAGAACAAGCCACTGCAGTTGGGCAGATAGGTCATAAAAGAGGTAACAATATAAGGTGCATGCCAAGCTGGCTTTTTCTGTTGTCTGAAGTCAAGGGGTACAAATGTTCTATCAGTAAGCAGTCCACAGGAAGCTTAAGTCTGCTAGTTGGAAATAGAGGGGTAAATGCTGAGCTTCTCAAAAGAATCTTAGCTGGAGAAATATTTTAGCCAATAAGCATGTATAAAATGATCAAAGTGTCAAGATTACAGTACTTCATCACCAAAGAAAATGAAGAAAAATGTATCCTCAGAGGAAATTGGAAATTATGGGCTTTCTGCCATCCTCGCTAAAGCAGAAATATCTTGGCTTCTCACCAGACAAGATGCTGTTTTCCTGTTATTACATAGTAACCCTGTTTTTCCTAATGGGGAATTGGCAAGGGATGTGAAGCTGTGTCATTTATTTTCATGAAACCACAGAGAAGTAAAGAAAACTTGTTGTATCCCAGTTGTAACAGTATATGGATCCTGCTTTGCTGTTTCTCTTTGTGAGAAATTCTGAGGCAAGACTTTGTGACTATAGACAAACTGTCTTTCTCTGGAGTGAGGGGGTAAAACCATTGGGTGTGGAGTCAGGAAGATCCAAGTTCAGTTCCAGCCTCAGACATTTATTAGCGATGTGACCCTGGGCAAGTCACTTAACCTCAGTTTCCTCATCTGTAAAATGGGGATAATAATAGCCCCTGCCTCCCAGGGGTGCTGTGAGGATCAAATGAGATAATAAATGTAGAGTGCTCAACAGTGCCTGACATATATATAGTATATATAGATGTTAGCTTTCATTATTGTTAGCAGTGTGACCCCAGGAAAGCCAATGTTGAGGGGAAAAACCTCTGTCTGCTTCAGTTTTTTTTCTTTTAACTTTCAGATGGAGATAATAATATTACCTACCTCCTAGGGCTATTGGGAGGATAAGATGAGATATTTGTAAAAGCACTTAACAACACAACGCTTCGTACATAGCAGGGGCTTCATAAATGTTTCTTCCTCTTCCCTCTTATCTCAGAACTAGGGGGTGCAAAAGGAAGTGATATTTATTCAAAAGGAGAAGGGGTAGTTATGTGGCTAGAACATGGAGGGAGAAGTTGTGAACATTTTCTCCAGGCTTCTTGTAGTGAGAAAATAATAAAAATAATGGTTAACATTTATATGGTGCTTTAATATTTGCAAAGTATCTTACATGTTTTATCTGATTTGAAGCCCATGATAAATAGATGGCTGCTTTTATCTCCATTTTACAGACGAGAAAACTGAAGTTAAGTGACTTGCCTGGACATAGGTAGTAAGTATCTGAGAAGGGATTTGAAGAACCCATGAAATAATACTTGTAAAATGCTTAGCATAATGCCTGACACATAATAGGCACTTAATAGATGCTCATTTCCTCCCTTCCCTCCCTTCCCTCATTCTATCCTACTGCATCATCCTATCTGTGTGCATACATTTTGCTTTCTTTCACCTCTCCCTCTGTGGTACTGCTAAATACTACTAGTGTTCATGAGCCCATCAATTTAGAACTGAAAGGGACCTTAGAGGCCATCTGATCTAGCCCTTTCATTTTATACTTGAAGAAACTGAGGCCCAGAGGAATGACCTGACTATGGTTATACAGGTAAGTGACAGAGATGGCTCACGATCCAAGATCTTCTGATCGTTTTGATGCCATATTGTACTGGCCCTGAAATAGGCAGAAATGAAGATGGTACCTCATAAGAGGCCTTCTGAAATTCCTATGAGAGACTATGATGGCAAAATTCTTTACTTCAGATCAGTGAAGGTTTGTTTTTATTATTTTTTTTAAAAGCATAGTCTGATGCTGAAGGGTAAAAAGGCTGTGTAGTTCTCTCAACATTGTTAACTAGACTGCTTTTTAAAGATTATGTATATATATGCATATATGTATTTGTGTGTGTATATATATTTGTATATACACACACATATGTACATATTTAAGATACATCTCTCCAACTATCCATATAAAAGAAGGGAGAAGAGAAATAAAGAGAGAGAAGACAAAGAAGGAGAGAGGGAGAAGGAAAGAGAGGGAGCAAGGGAAAAGGGAGGAGGGAGGAGAGACAGAGCAATACACATTGGGATAGTGGTTAGCCTCTCATAATTAGCATTTTAATGAGGAAATATATCTATACATATATATGCAGGCATACATATGTTTTGTGTGTATATATGTATACACGTATGCCTACATACATGAAACTACAGGGAAGTGAATCCTATGTTACAATGTTTATATGTATATATGTATGTATATGTATATACACACACATCTATATATCCACATTAAAATGCTAACAGTGTGAGAGGTTAGCCAGTGTTCCAATATGTATGCTCCATTTTTCACGGGCTGACTAAATTAGACCACAATTAACATCTGTACACAGAACATCAGTGTTAGGAAAAGATTGATGCTAATTTGCAAAGCTGCCAAGAAAAATTAAACACATATCGTGACTCAAAGCAACTCTTACAGAGTTTTTAAAGGGGAAGGGTTTCACTGCTGAATTTCAGTTACTTTGTAATAGTCATATTTTTTTCCTTATGTCACTGCCCTTCTCAACTAACCTGATCCCTAACTGCCCAAATAAGTCTTCTCTGGCCCTTCAGGTCTGGGTGGGATCACCTGGGAACATCCTGTTGGTATATAGCTGCCTAAGGACACTTCTGCATACCAGGGCAGCTCCCAATTCATTCATTCTCTCATCTGGGCCACAGGAATTGACTTGTAAGGTGCCCTCCTACACTATTACCACATCCTCCCTGGCTCACTGCAAGATTGCATAGTTTCCTAGATTCTCCTCTGCCCTCCTTTCCTTGAAGCAAGCACACAGTCCGTTTGAGATTTCCTAAGGGTTTTAACCATTAACAATGCCAGGGAAACAGATTAGGGCAAACAGAACACAGATGGAAATTTACAAAGTTAATCTAGAGTGAAGGGACTTGGACTTAATTCTCAGCCTTCTTAATGCTATAAAATCAGTATCAAAGAATTCAGGGTAGCTGTTAAGTACCTAAATGGCTATATAGTCTGATCCATGCCAGCAAAAATATAACTGACCAGTGGTCAGCCAGATTTTGCTGGAAGGCCACCAATGAGGGATTATGACATTGTGGATTCAGGATTGGAAGGGGCCTTGGAGGCCATGTAGTTCAATCCCCTTTATTTTACAGATGGGGAAATTGAGTCACAGAAAAGAAAAGTGACTTGCCCAGGGTTACACACAAGAGGCAGGATTTGAACTTGGGTCCTGTGCCTAACTTCAGGCAGCCACTTTTTCCTATTCCTTACATCATTCCTAACTCTACCCTCTGGGGTTAAACAGAATACTTTTAATCTTCTTCTAGTTGACAGCCCTTCAGATAGTTTAAGGTATGATCCCAAAAGCATCTCTTATCCACATTGTACATCCCTAGTTCCTTCAAAAAATCCTCACATGGCATGACTTTACTGCCTAAGTAGCTTTGGGCAACTTATTTATCCTCCTCGGACCTCAGTTTCTCTATCTGTAAAATGAGAAGGTATGCCCAACAGATCTTTTGCAATCTCTTAAAGCTCTAATTGTTAAGAAAAAAGAAAGAAAGAAGAAAGAAAGAAAGAAAGAAAGAAAGAAAGAAGAAAGAAGAAAGAAGAAGAAAGAAAGAAAGAAGAAGAAGAAAGAAAGAAAGAAAGAAAGAAAGAAAGAAAGAAAGAAAGAAAGAAAGAAAGAAAGAAAGAAAGAAAGAAAGAAAGAAAGAAAGAAAGAAAGAAAGAAAGAAAGAAAGAAAGAAAGAAAGACAAAAAGGAAGAAAGACAAAAAGGAAGATAAGAAGAGAACAGTCATGAAAATACACAGAGGGGAGATTATAAGGTAAGCGCTGGATATACAGAAACTTATTCCAGAACTTAACTGACTATGCTACCTAGTAAAAATAAGGTACATGACTTCAACTCCATTTTGGTTTGGCTTGTTCTGGCCCTTATTAAAGTCTTGTTTTGAGCTCCTCTTAATAAAAGGCATATGAAGAACATGAAAGAAGAGAGATGTAAATGCAAACAGACTCACATCTATTATCTTCAGAACCACACCCACACTGGGGCATCACTTCATTTGGGATATAGCTAGGATCACCCACTCTCTACTGTCACTACAAACTTGTTAGATGTAGACAGAGACATTAAATAAAATCTGAGCATTGGGCATTTCAAACAAAAAAAAAAGCTCTAATTGTAACATACATAGAGCCTTTGGGATGTAAGCAGAATTCGGCCTTATTTCTATTAGATAATTGGGTCTGCCTCTCCAGTATTTGCTTCATTCATGTCTTGACATACTGAGCCCTGAACAACTTTTTTATGTAAGCCTCTTTTATTCTCAAACTTCGGAAATCCTGCTTGGTTTTCTTCTTTTCTGAGCTAAGGCAGTCTCTATTCTAGGTTGTATGCTGCCTTCATTCTTCTAGTAGACCCAGCAGGGTAAAAAAAAAAAAAATGAACTCAAGTATTATTGGAGGATCTTTCATTGAACAAAGGACTTGAGTGAAATTCATTTCTATTTCCTTGAATACTCTAACCACATTATCTTCCTACTTTGAATGATTCAGTCAGTAAGTGCCTACTATATGCCAGGTACTGTGCTAAACACTGAGAATACAAAAGGAAAACCATGGCCCCTGCCATCGAGGAACTCACATTCTACTGCCATTGCTATCATGATGGGAGATGGAGTAGGAAAATCAAAATGGCCAATATTGCTTGGTCATAGAATATCCTGAGGAGTAACTGAATTATGGAAATGTGGAAAGGGGCCAATTTGTTCAGTGTTTTTAAAGGCAGAATTAAGGATTTTACATTTGACCCTTGAGGTCACAGAGAACAACTGGAGTTTATCGAGTAGGGGGCTAACATGGTTGAAATTGCATCTTAGGAAGGATCATTTTGAAAAAGGCATCTTTGGTCATCTTTGACTATCTTTGACTATGGCCAAATTGAAAAAAAAAATCAAAGTGAATTGATTAAAGGAGATATTATCAAACAAACCCAATGGAGGAAGCTAATCTAGATTATTCTGTCTTTTCACTGGGTTTCCTTCAGTTGTCTGGGGTTTGAGTGTCAGAGTGTGGAACAAAAACCATGTCTTTTGAATTCCACCATTTAGAAAATGCCAGCTGGGGAAGGATCATTACGGGCAGTTTTCCGCATTTTCTAAAACATGTTTGGCAGCTGCTGGAAATGATCTTGACTTTTCCATTCCTTGAAGCATGAGGAATAGGTAGAATATCAGCTAGGATCTGGCCATGACTGATAAGAAATTATGTTTGTCTCTGGTGGGAAGGGATGCAATTCTTTAAAAAGAGTTGCAACCATTCAAATGGAGACGGGGTAAGGGTAGTTTTGCCTAGAGAAAAAAATGATGTTTTCAAGAAGGAAATTGTCCACACTGGTCAAGGGAGATCCAGGTTGATTAGGCATGGATTTATAACAACTCATAGTCCAAACCTCTTTCATATTCACAGAGTCCAAGCATGTGCATCTTTCTCCTACAGGTCTGCTCTGGATGAAACCTTTCAAATCAAGCATGTGTATTTCTCTCTGTCTCTGTCTTTCTCTGTCTTTGTCTCTCTGCCTCTGTTTCTTTTCTCTGTTTCACTCTGTTTCTGTCTCTCCGCATGTCTCCTTCTGTTTATAATTGGCTCTCAGTTTATCATGAGAAGATAAGTTTATCCTGTGCTTTTCAAACTCTGAAGATGAAATGTTTTCAATGTGTGGCAGTAATGCCAAAAATTATATGGGGAAACATAATGGTGATGGCATATTTTTAGTGACAGTTTTGTGTTTATAGTATGATTATCAAGGTAACACAACAGAGTATGCTATTACTACATTTCCTCTACCATTCTGAAAGGTTAATTGAATTGTTGAGCAATATTTTAATTTATTCTAATTTGCCTTGTCTGGACGCATTCTTCTAATAGTTTTGCATATCTTTGCATTCATTAAAATCTATTAAGAGAAAAAACCTTTCTACCAAATACTCATTTGTGGCCACTTTCACCATTTTAAATTTGAACTGCATTGTTAGCCAAATGTCAAACACTTTAAAAATCTTTGCAATAAAGGTCACCTTTCTGAGAATGCAAACCATCTCCTTCACATTATGACCAGAAAGAGAAAGTACCTTGTTATTCAAAAGACTTCTTCCCATCCTCTCAAGCAGTGAGCTAAAAAAAAAAAAACAAAGCTGAAAAAGACAAACAAACCAACAACCTTAGTGCATCTATGGATTTGGAAATGTGGCCAAAGAAATTGCTAGCAATTCATTTTGTGTAAGGGCAAGCCAGACCCTTATTTTCAACCCAAGGGGAAAAAATGTGCTGACCTGCAAATGTGAAATCAGAGGCCCATGTGTTACAATGCATTGTTACATTGCGACCACTTAAGATGTAAATGCAAAGGGGCCATATCCACAAAGGATTTTCACTACTTGTCATTCACACAATGGTCTTTGGTTTCCATCACTTATAAAGATTTTTAGGGGAAAAATATTAGGAAAGGATGTAAACTTTGGAGAAGAGAAGGCTTAAGTGAAGGCAATGCTTTTTGCAGTCACACTGAAGAACCACAAGTAAAAAAGGACAACCAATCTTCACTCAGTGTTTTCTAATATCTGACTTCTAATGTATCATGTTATCTGTTGAAATGAAGATTATGTGGCATAGTAGAAAATCATAAAGACCTAGCTTCAAGTCCAGTCTACAGCAGATGCTGACCATTTCACCTTGGGAAAAAATTTAACTTTTTTCAGCATCCCAGGAAGCTCTCTAACCCTGCACTAAGAGGGGATTTTTTTTTTTTACCTACACCAATGTATTCAAAGCTCCAAGCCAAAGAAAAAAAGCCACTTGTCAGCCAAAAATTCCCTGTTATAAATGGGCCTTTGGACCTTGAGGAAATACACACACACACACACACACACACACACACACACACACACACATACACACACATATATGTGTGTATCTATACATACATATATACATGTGCATATACATATAAATACATATATTGAGAGAAAGTTATGATTGTTCAAAAGGTCCATCCCCAATCCCCTTTAACTGAATTCAATAAGTTTGATAATTAAGCACCAATCTGTTGTACTCTATACGAGGTGCTAGAGACATAAAGATTAAAATGCAAGTTTTTCCATGTTTTCCTAAAATCATCGAGCTCATCATTTCTTATAGCACAATAGCATTCCATCACAGTCATGTATCACATCTTGTTCAGCCATTCTCCAGTTGATGGGCATCCTTGCAATTTCCAGTTCTTTGCCACCACAAAGATAGCTGTTATAGACATTTTAAACGTAGAGGTTCTTTTCCTTTTTCCCTAATTATATTCAGAAATAAATCGAGTAGCGGTATTGCTGGATCAAAAGGTATAAGTAGTTTAATACTCTGTGGGCATAATTCCAGATTGCTCTCCAAAATGGTTGGATCAGTTCGCAATTCCACCAACAATGAATTACTGTCCCAATTTTTCCATATCCGCTCCAACATTTGTCACTTTCCTCTTCTATCATTTTAGTCAATCTGGTAGGTGCAAAATGATATTTCAATGTTGTTTTAATTTGCATTTCTCTAATCAATAATGATTTACAGCATTTTTTCATATGACTATAAATCATTTTTATTTCTTCATCAGAATACTTCCTGTTCGTATACTTTGACCATTTATCAATTGAGGAATGACTTGTATTCTTATAGATTTGACAAAGTTCTTTATATATTTCAGATATGACACCTTTTCTGATAAACTGTCTATAAAATTCCCCCCTCCAATTTTCTGCTTTCCTTCTGATGTTGGTTACATTTGGTTTATTAGTACAAAACCTTTTTAATTTAATGTAATCAAAATGATCCACTTTATACTTAACTTTGCTTTCTATCTCTTGTTTATTTGTAAATTGTTTGCCTATCTATTAGTCTGATAAGTACTATGTTCTGTGTTCTTGTAAAATCTTACTTTATATGCAGGTCATGTATCCATATTGGTCTTTGTCCAGTTTCTGCCATATTACTTTCCAGTTTTCCCAACATTTTTTACCAAATAATGAATTCTTATCCCAAGATTGTAAGGCTTTACATTTTTATTTGTTGCTGTAAATTATATGTCTACTCTATTCCATTGATCTACCTTTCTATTTCTTAGCCAATAATGGATAGTTTTGATATTACTGCCTTATAATACAGTTTACAATCCAGTACTGCTAAACCTTCTTCCTTTACTTTTTTTCATTATTTCCTTTGATATTATTGACTTTTGTTTTTTCAAATGAATTTTGTTATTTTTTCTAATTCAATAAAAACATTTTTGGTAATTTAATTGGGATGGCATTGAATATATAAATTAGTTTGAGTAAAATTGCCATTTTTATTATATTGGCCCTGTCTACCCATAAACCAGGAAGAGTAAAATGAGCAGAACCAAGAGAACATTGTATACAGTAATACTGTTTTAAGAACGACTTTGAGTGAATAAGTTACTTTGACTATTATAAATACCCAAATTAACTGTAAAGGACATATGAAAAAAGAATGTTATCTGAAATCAGAGAAAGAACTGATAAATAGAAGTATGTATGGAATAATTACATATATACATATATGAGTGTATGTGTGTATATGTGTGTGTGTGTGTGTGTGTGTGTGTTCACACACATATTTACCAGGGCAGCTAGGTGGCTCAGTGGATAGAGTACTGGCCCTGGAGTCAGGAGGATCTGAGTTCAAATTTGGCCTTAGATACTTGAGACACTAGCTGTGTGACCATGGGCAAGTCACTTAACCCCATTTCCTAGCCTCCCCCCCAAAAAAAATTTTTTTAAAAATACATATATACCTATTTGTGTGTAATAGTAGCCGTCGGGGGGGAGGGGGGAGAAAAAAACTAACTTACATGATAATTTTGTTGTATATTTGAAAGAAATAGTAAGTTGTACATAGTAGATTTATAGTTTCATATGCAATCATCTTTTTATTGTACTATGTTATGGAAATGCTTGTTTTATTCCATAAGTTAAAAATAAAATTTTAAAAAGAATAAAATGAAACAGCCCATGCCCTCATGATGTTTATATTCTATTAGTCTGAAACAATAAATACATAGAGAATTAAATACAAATGCATACAAAGTATTTTTTCTTGTTGACTTTTGGAGCAGCTATAAGTGGCCAGCATCCTCCCTTCAACAGCGAAGCTGTATTTATTCTGTAAATACTTACGTAGGTGCCTATTGATTTCCACATTAAAAAAATATAAAATGTAATGTTTTCCACTTTCAAAAAATTAAAGGTAGGAACTGTCTCACTTCTACTTTTGTATCCTCAGTGCCTCACACAGAGGCTGGCATATTTTGGGTGCTTAATAAATGTTTGTTGAATTGAATTGAGAAGAAACCTGGCAGTCTTATGCAAAGAAGTGATAGCTGAACCCATGGGAGCTGATGAGATCATCAAAAGTATAGAGTGAGAAGAAAACAGGGACAGGATGAAGTCCTGAAGTACAGCTACATGTTGAGGAAGGAGTAGCTGGACAGGAGAAAATCCAGAAGAGAACATCCAAATTGGTTATTGTGTCAAGGGGTAGAGCTGAGTAGGGTGGTCAACCATGCCAACTGCTACACAGCGATCAAGAAAAAATAAGGACAAAGAAAAGGCTATTGGATTTGGTAATTAACAGACCACTAGTAATCTTGGAGAGAACAGTTTCAATTGATTGATGAGGCTGGACACCATATTGTGGAGAATTGGAGAGTGAAGTAAGAAAACTGCGGTTTTAAGTATAGACAATTTTTTTCCCTAGGTATTTGGCCATGGAAGGGAGGAAAGATAAAGAATGTAGCTAGAAAGCATGGTAGAATCAGGTGAAAATTTTTAAGAATGGGGAAACCTAGGCATGACTATAAATAGTAGAGAAGGAACTACTCTATGAGAAGAGGGGATGATCAAAGGGGTGAGCACCAGAAGGAGGTAGGAAAGGATGGAAACAAGGGTACAAGCAGAAAAGACTGAGTGATGCAAGAAGAAGGGCTGCCTCTTCCTCTGAGACTGGAGAAAAAGAGGCGATACTGGAGGGTGGGATGATGTGGAGTTGATCTGTAGAGAAGGGAAGAAGACAGAGCTTCAAGTGGATGACTTTAATTTTCTTTTTTTAGTGAAGTATTTGGCAAGGCCTCTGGCTGAGAGGGAGTGGTGTTGGTGCCTTCATGAAAAAAATCAAAACTTTGGAAAGGAAGGAA
Source organism: Phascolarctos cinereus (assembly GCF_003287225.1). NCBI lineage: Eukaryota > Metazoa > Chordata > Mammalia > Diprotodontia > Phascolarctidae > Phascolarctos > Phascolarctos cinereus. The sequence continues at coordinate 581,449,560 of NW_027555847.1, forward strand.
GAATGCAAGGAGTGAGATAGAGAGTCAATCAGCTTAGAAGAGCTTCTTGTAGAAACTGATTTGTATTTTGCTAAATCATCATCCAGCCCTTCTTTTCTTCATCCTACTTTATATAAATCTTCCAGGAAATTACATTAGTGGGAGGTTGTGAGAAAAAAATTTTTAAAGCACAGTTCTCAACTATTTTGCTGGGCTATTGAGGTGCTCTATAATATGGTCCTTGTTTACCTAACCTACTTTATTTCCATTACTCCTCCTCAATATGCACCCTCTGCTCCGTAAAATGGGACAAATCACATATACTATGCCTTTCTTACAGTGTTTTGTGATGGTCTGATAAGATAACATATGTAAAGTGCTTTGAAAATCTTAAAGCACCCTCCGTCTGCTCTTACTCTTCTATGGGGGTGAGGTGAAGACAGGGCTGTGACACAATACCGTGCTTCCACTGTGAGTTTCTCAGTGGATTTTATTTTTCAAGTTTCTGCAGTTACTGCTAAAATGATTTTCAAAAGGGTTCTGCAGTAGGAAATTTTAGTTCAATTGGAGGTCTTTTACAAATGTAAATCTTGGATATCCTAGGATAGCCATTGCTTGGACAAAAGAAAGCTTTTTTTTTTTTTTTAACAAGGTTTTGCAAAGGAAATATCCTTTGTCAGAGCACATGCCCATACTTAGGAGTTTGAGGAATGTGGTCATTAAGTTTTTATACCTGACACAATGAGTACTGTGATAATTTAGCAATCACTGGCTTCTTATTGGCCAGCTACTATCTGAGCTTATCGGCTAGCTACTATCTGAGTTTATTAACCACTGTATATTTCTTTCTTCTTTTTTTTTTCTTTAGGCAATTGGGGTTAAGTGACTTGCCCAGGGTCACACAGCTAGTAAATGTCAAGTGTTTGGTCTGAGGCTGGATTTGAACTCAGGTACTCCTGACGTAAGGGCTGCTGCTCTATCCACTGTGCCACCTAGCTGCCCCTACCACTGTATATTTCAAGAAGTTGTTTGAGCTAAAGACATTTACTTTCAATAATCTACTATAATCAAAGAATCAGGCCATTTACAGGTTGTCCAACTTTTTAAGGTGATACCTGTGAAGGTCATATGGTCATAGGATATAGAGTTAGAAAGAACCTTAGAGGCCATCTTGCCTAATAACTTCATTTCACAGCTGAGAAAACTGAGGCTCAGTGAAGTTAAGTAACTTCCTAAGTTTCCACAGAACTGAGATTCAAATCTAGGTCTTCTGATTCCTAATTCAGTTCTATTCCAGCTATATTAGGTTTCTTCCCCCTTTATTTTTGTCTTCAATAAATAATCTCACCATCACCTCTGAAAACAGTTACACTTTTAAACAGAGGTAGCTGTTAGATTCTTTCATGTCACTCCTGAGCCAAAATTCTCATCCCAGTACCTTTCTTTTTCTAATTTCAGGAGAAAACCTAAATCAATAGAAAAATCTATTTTTAAATATCCTAAGTTGGTTTTAAAGCCAATTCTCTTCCAAGGAGGCAGAGTATGTATTCTTCCATTGGTATTGCATTCATGCCAAATTTCAATGTTAAAAACAAAACCATTTGAAGTGCTATACGAATAATTAAAAAAACTTAAAAAAAATCTCTTCTTCTGAAAAAAAAACAGATTTAGCTTCTCATTTGGTTTATGCAAAAATAATCAGATTTTCATGAAACTTTCCAAATCTTTTCAGAAGAGCAAGAATGTGTGTGTGTGTGTGTGTGTGTGTGTGTGTGTGTGTGTGTGTATTCCCCTTAAGGACATTTTTTAAAATTCTGAACATATGAATTAATAAGAAAATCTCCCAAGCAATCGCAATTCTAGCACCACCATATGTCCAAAGCAATGTTTGGGGAACTGGGTGGGCATAGTTGATAGCTAAGCATATGCACTTTAGCGATGAGTGAGATGATCACATGTATAGAACCTTGGAAGCATTTCAGTCCTGGATATCACATCTCAAAAGTATCCTCTGCCCCTGTCTCAGGACCCCCATTTAAGGAAGGTACCCAGGCCAGCCATCTCTTCATTTCTCACCAGGCTCCATCCTCTGAACTTTTCCATCATGCCCTAGCCTGAGTGCCTTTTCTTTCCCTTCTCTCCTTTTCAGTTTTCTTTTTTTTCCTTCACCATTAGAATGTAAGCTCCTTGACAGCAGAGACTGTCTTTCTTTTTGCTTGCATGTATATTCATAGCACTTAGTACAGTGCCTGGCACATAGTAAGTGCTTAATATATGCTTGTTGATTTGACTTGTATTTTATATGACTAAATGATGCTATAGAAGCATTTGTAATGCTTTATTTTATGGGCCAGAAATGAGGAACTCAGAATTGTCTGAATTTATCCCATTCTTTTCTTCAGTCATCTTTCAACTCTGCCTATCCTTTGTAAATGAATAAATTTATTTTGTTTGTAAGCATAGCATGAGTGGTTTGGTCAAATACATTGTTACTATCTAAGCATACCATATCTACAATGCTTCCTTTATCTACCAGAATACTGTTTAAAAAAAAAAAAGAAAAAAATGAAGTTAGTATGACCTCATTAGAATATTAGTAATCTCATAGTAGTGAGAGTAGTATGACCTGATGTTGGTGAAGATACATCTCTTTGTAATCACTGCTTCCCTTTCTAAATGTTCTTAAACCATCCTTTTAATCACACACTATAGAACTTTTCTAGCATTTGAACTCAACATATAATTTTCGAATCTATTCTTTTCCATCTTTGAAAATTGGTAAAAAATCCTGTCTCCCTTAAGGCAGTATTTAAATCCTGCACAAATTTTCAGTCATCCCTGATAGTGCCTTATTAATCACATTTGTGAGTTCTTTCATTATCTTGGATTATAGATCTTCCAAGCCTGATAACTTGGACTGAGGGCTATTTTTAATTTTCTTTGTTTTATAGGTTGCTCTGTACACAAAATGAAGAAGAAAAAAAAAAAGAAATTTTCATTATTGGACAGCCTAAAATAAAGTTCTTTTAATGATTAGCTAGGCTCATCCTCAGAAAACAGATTTCATCTGTTCTCTGGTCTATACTCATTATCATCACAAATAAATTTTGTTGTTATTGTTGTTGTTGAGTCATTTCCAATTCCTGGTGACCCCATTTAGGGTTTTCTTGGCAGACATATTGTAGTAGTTTGTCATTTCCTTCTCCAGCTCATTTTATAGATGAGGAAACTAAGGTAAACAGGGTTAAGTGACTTGCCCAAGGTCACACTGTTAGTAAATGTCTGAGGCTAGATTTGAACTGAGGAAGATGAGTCTTCCTGACTTCAGGCCTGGCACTCTATCCACTGTACCACCTAGCTGCCCCAGTAAATAAATATACAGTTACAAATGCACTATATTCCTTTCAACATCTTTTCTCTCTCCATGAGTTACTGTAGTTGTTTCCCTTTTGCTCATACATAATATACCAATAACTCCTGAGTTAGAGAGGAAGAAATATTTACATTAACTTATCATTTCATTCCTTTTTCAAGTCCCTGAACACAGAGATGGAGAGGAGGGATTAAATACGGATAGAAAAAGTATGTATTCAGTACTTACTATATGCCAGGCACTGTGCCGTACGTTGGGAATACGAATGCAAGCAAACAAGACAATGTCTAGTCTCAAGGGACAAACATTCTTATAGATGAAGATGAAACATGAAGGGGAGCTCAAAGTGGAGAAGGTCAGAAGTTAAAGTCCAGAAAATATATTGAGCTTAGAAAAAAGTTTATGTCACTAGGATCTTAATAAAATGGTGGTCCTATCTAGAGGATCACCAAAGGAGAGCAAAACCAAGAGAAGAGGCATCACAAGTGGCCAAATCTGTTGGTGAGATGGTAGAAAAGTCCAAATAGTGAGTTTCTCTGAGGGCATGGCCAAGGATCCTCAGGCTAGCAAATCAGCAACTTTATTTACTATATCTCCTTTGGCCCTATCTCAGGTCCTATCTGGGCAGCTAGGTGATGCAATGGAGTGCCTGGCCCTGGAGTCAGAAAGACCTGAGTTCAAATCCAGTCTCAGACACTTGATAGCTGTGTTACTCTGGGCAAGTCACTTACTGTTTCCCTCACTTCTCATCCTATAAAATGAGCTAGAGAAGGAAATAGCAAACACTCCAGTGTCTTTGCCAAGAAAACTCCAAATGGTGTCCCAGAGTTGAACACGATTAAAAGAACTCAATAACAACAATAGGAAGTAGACTTCCCTGTCTCTTTCTATTTCAACATTTTTCACTTTAAAGGCAGCACTCTTATAATAAGGAGACATTAGGATATGTTAACATATTTACGGTTAAGTGAAAAAATTATGGCTGAGTCAATTCAGTGAACAACCACCAACTAAAAAAGAGCTACCAAGTTAAATTTCTGTTTTAGGAGAATCATTAGTGGAAAAGGTAGAAAATCAAGGCAATATAGACTTGCCTGGTGTGCAACCTAGCGAGAGTTTTCATAGGCGTGAGCCACCTTTCCCACTGGACCCCTCTTGGGGAAGAGATCCAAACTCCAGGGAGAGGGCACCGCTCTCATAAATCCTTGCTCTGCATTTTAAAATAATACAGGAACACTCATAAGTGTCTAAAAATAGTGATCGGGTGAGTGATTCTACTGCGAAGGTGGGGGAGGCCTGAAATAAACCTTTGATGAGAGCTGAATCTATAAAAGATGTTATAATTAAAATCTGTCATATGTCCATTTGGAACCAGGACTTCCTTATGTTATGTTTTGCAGCCTTGCAGTGCCAGGCACAATGCGGATGCTCACTTGAGAAAGAATTAAAATGTGCAACCATTTCTCTAATTGAGATTCAGTAATGTATAGAACTGCCAGAGAATTTTGTGGCTAATTCCATTGACACAATCTGCTTAGTCTTCAGTACTATTCTCATAGCCTTATTCTAGGAAGACTTCCACCTAAATTGTCCTTGATCAGAGTCACTATTGCTAATTATCATGCCAAACTTCCTAATGAGTACAGTTTCCCCAACCCCCAGAAAAGACAACAAATCTTGAATATGTACTTTTACTTTCTTGGTCCCTCAAATCCTTTCTTACCCTTTCCCCTTCCCAAGACATTTTGCCTATGGAGATAACACATCTACATAGTCCATACCGGGGCAAAGCTGGGGTGAAGCTTGACCATTATCTCATGATTACTGCTATTGCTTCCATGCATGGATTCTTAAATGAATGAGAAATTTCTTTAGGAATTTTTATTTATCCTTGGAGACCTATGAGTACTGACAAGAGATTCCTCACTCATACCAGGTAATACCCTAATCAGATCAAAAAATCTAAGAGGGGACCAGATGGAACTTCTCCGTGGATGCTCTTAAATATAGATGGCGTAGGCATCTACCTGCATGTTCAATATGTATTTCAAAGATACTAGTGAAGTCCTCATGCCTACTTACTTCTCTCCCCTTATTCCATCTCCACTAGCTATCTGCATTGTACTATACATTTAACAAATGTATGAATCCTCTGTAGGCAAAATTGTGTGTTGAGAACAATACAAAGTATAGATGACGTTTCCGGTTTTCAAAGATCACAATCTAGGGGTAGGATCAGATGCCAGCTCAGCTATGATAAGCAATATTAGATGACAAAAGGATTGGGGGCTGTCCTTTTGGGGGAGGAGGAAGATCTGAACTTATTATTGTATCTAATCTATTGTCATAAATTAGAGAATTACTGTCCTGCATTTCACAAAGTATTTTTTGCCCTGCTGAACAGCTTAACAAGAAGGTGGCTATTGAATTTAAAATATCCAAATACAAGACTTCATATTTATCCTTACTAAATTTCTTCTTTTAAGATTTGGAGCAATATTCTATCCTGTCCAAGCTCTTTGTTAAACTCAACTGTATTATCCAATGCGTTATGTATCCTTCCAAGATTTGCACCATCTGTACTTTTAATAAGCATGCCATCCACTCCTTTAGCCAAGTCACTGATAAATGTATCAACCAGCACAGTAATAAACAAAGATCCCTGAGGCACTTCACTGGAGACCTTTCAAAGTGATACTATACTGTTAATGACTACTTGTGGGGTCTGTCCATTCAACCAGCTCTGTATTCATCTAAATATACTATTCTGAGTCTAAGTTTGTGGGAAGGGAACCTTCAAGGCAATCAAATCTCCCTTTTTAATCAATGAGCAATTATAGTAGGTTTTAATACTCTCAGGTCACACTCTTTAGTCAATTGAACGGCCATGAAGACACAGTTTGTTGCAGTACACTGCTTGTGAAAACATGCTTGTTTTTTTCTTTCATATAATATGTATGCAAAATTCACCTTCATTATATTTTTGTATATATGGGGAAGTAGGTATGTGGGTTGGAAACCACCTACATTTTTCCTGGTTGCTATCTTCCAGCAATAAGGTCTAAGATTCTCCTCTCATGCCTCTGGATCCTCCTCTCTTTTAGACACCCCAAGAATAGATCTCTCAATGCCTCTCAAAATGCATTGCTTCCAACGTGAAATTCTGTCCTTCTCACCCCTTTTCTCTCCAGTCCTATTTCCACTTTCTCAAGCAGTGCATTCAGGCCAGGGTCTGAATGTGGTGGCTCCACTATTCTTGATGGTGAAAAGAGTTTGCCATAAACAGACATTTTCCACCTTTTGTCTTTTTATTTTCATTCTTCCAGTTCTTCAGGTACCCTCAGGATGAATTTACTAAGTTTGGTCTATCAGCAAACTTCCTTTAAACCTGCTTCTTCTCCTCCCTCCCCCACCACTTGTTATTTTATAAAGCTATACTGGTCTTAAGGGGGCCATCTCCAGTTGTCCTGATCTACATCTTGCCACTGGACCCAGATGGCTCTGGATGAGAAAGTGAGGCTGGTGACCTTGCACAGCCCTCCCTCACTTAAATCCAATTCACTTGCAAGTCATGGCATCATCTTTCAGATGTCATGGTCCTCTTTGAGAATGAAGAACAAACAACAATAACTAGTTACAATCTTCTAAAACCCTTCTTTGAAAAACTGTACTAATGAGTCTGTTTTCTAAACCTTTGCTGCCCATGGCTGCCTTGTCTCTCTTCTTGACAATGAATCAAAGGGTTTGTTGGATTCAGTGATAGATTCTTTTGGTCTCCTCATTATAGCAATTGAATTATATCTATTAAATTCCTTTAGTAAATGGTTATAATCAATTTCAATGTCCATTCTTCCATCCATTTCCCTTCATTAAATGTCAATAACTTATTTAAATAAATCATGTTGGAGTTTTTAATTATACAACCTAAACTTTACACTCTTTTATTCTTCTAGTTTTAATCTTTACTTGAATTAGTCAGTATTTGGACTATACATAAATAGCTTATTCTGGAATCATTCCCATGTCAGTAGTAAATTGTTTCTTATCTTTTAAAATATAAGCAATTTCATTTTTGCTGTTGCTATTTGTTCCTCACCATGTCTAGCACCTCTTTATTTTTTACTCAAAAAAAGTATTCATTATACCTAGGCATGATGTTTTTGAGCTATAAGGCTTTGAACCTCTTGTTTCTTATTCATGAGCCATATTTTCCAATTTTTTTTGCCATCTTCTCTCATACCCAACTTTGCATAAAATCACTACGTATCAAAGTATATTTTATTTAATTTGTAATCTTGCTGGGTTCTTCATAAAATTTCTCTTTTACTCCATAAAACCATGGGATGATAAACTTAGAAGAGATAGTTCAACTCAATCACTTTAAAGAAGAGGAATGTCTTGAGAGAGCCAATTTAATTGATCCAACAGAGAACGAAAATCTAGTCACATTGTGTGTGTGTGTGTGTGTGTGTGTGTTGTGTGTGCGTGTGTGTGTGTGTGTATGCATGTGTGTGTGTGATATTTCTCTCCTGGAAAATTTCCTTCTCCATAATTTGCACATATGTTCCTTTCTTATTACAGTAACAGAAAGATGAGATTGCTAGTTATTTTGTCTTTTGAGGAGTGATTGTAATTCATAGCTGACAGGCACTGTTTCCCCCATAAGATATGACAGCATTAATACATAGCATATAATGGCTCCAATTTCTCATAGTCACTGATAATGTTTAACATGTAAATATTTAACAACCAGCTTTTGGTGTGGGGGGAATATATGTTTCATGTACTTTTAAGTTTAATCTACATTATTAACTTTTCTCCATCACTTTCTTAAGATTGGACAATCAATAAAACAATAAACCAAGCCTTGCTTTGTAACACTTGCTGGTTTCTAAGGTATAAATGTCCACACTGGAAGTTTAACAATTAGCTCTCAAACTGTTACAAGCTGGCTCCAGCATACTCATATCCATATCCAGCTTCATTATCACTTCTGCAGTTTCCTGTATCCTTTTCAGAGTCATTCTGAAAATGAACTGTGGTTAACCTGAGAGGAATTATCCTTGTTGCAAAAGGGACATAAGGCTGGTTAAAACAGAAAGTCTAGGATTGAATCTTAAGGAGGATTCGCTGGTATTCTTCTCTATATGGCATACTACTTACAAAACTCACAAGGGCAGGGGAGAAAAGAGAACAAAATTGTGATGTACATGAAGCTTATTTCTGACAGCCTTGCATTTCTCCTGTATCCCTTCACTTTTCAATTCCTGGTAACTCAGAGCTTTCTCAGGTAACTTTTCTATGATCTATCTTCATAAGACCACAAACTAGTTTAATGTTTTTATCTCTTAACAATTGGGGTAGCTGAGTAATTGGAAGCATTCCTTCTCTCAAAGCTATTTACCTAATAGCCTTCAAGACTATCAAGAATGAATCTCTAATTGTTGATTTCAGGCATTGAGCCATGTTATTGGAGAAATTTTTTTCAGTACCTGCTTGGTACCCTTCAAATCAAACCCTATGGGCAGGTTCACATATTTTCTACCTTTATAATCATGGTACCCTAGAATAGAGTGAAGAGTCATAGAAATAGAGATTAGCCCAACCACACCATTTTGTGGATAAACTGAGCCTCAGAGAAATAAAGAAAGAGGGTGTTTAGTAGAGAAATAAATAGATAGATAAGTGAATGAATGGCTAGGTAGTGAATAAATAATAAATAATTCATATGTAGATGGCACTTTAAAGTTTATAAGACATCGTATCTGAGAGGCGCTGTGCCATATCAGATAGAGAACTGACGGACTACATTGACCTCAGAGTCAGGAAGACTTAGATTCCTACCTCTGCTTCAGGCTCGCTGCTTAACCCTGGACAAGTCTCTTAACCTCCCAGTGCCCTAACCAACTCTCTAAATCCATAAGTTGCCCAGAGGGTACTGATTTGAATTTATAGAGGAAGTTCCTCTCTGAAATCAGTCAGTAAACATTTATTAAGCACCTAATAAATGTACTCTTGCTAAGTACGGCAATTACAAATATGAAAATAAAAGACTGTTCCTGCCCTCAAGGAGCTTACATTCTATCACGAAAATACAACACACATAAAAAGAAGCTGAAAGGGGGCAAGGACAGAGAAGGTACCCAGGTAGGGGCATGATGGAGAAATTCAGAAAAGTTCAGTCTGGTGAGAAATAAGGAAATGATGGGCCAGAGCACCCTCCTTCAATGGAAGTTTTGGGAGGCTCTCTGTTCTACCCTCTAATCAGAGGAGTGTCAGGAGTAAATGGTCCTGATGAGGTATGAGTTAATCACATGTCTGGCTCAAAAAAAAGGTGATTTATTCACAGCAGGCACTGTGGTAGATAATGAAATTATTATTGACTCCATTTTATCCACAATCTCACTTTGCTCTGTTTCTTTAAGTGTCTTCGGAGACAAACAGCTAATAAGTGTCAGATCCAAGATTCAGACTCAGGTCCCTCAATTCTAAAAACCAGTGCTGGTACCTTGCTGCCTTAAAAATCAGCCTCAAGTTTTCTACTGCTGCTTTTTATATCTTTCCAGCTCTCAGTTTTAATTAAATGGAACGTCAAAGTGAGCTAAACCATTTCCTTTGCTGATCATTCATTGAATTCTTATCAGTAAAAAGCAAATTAAAGTATTCTATTCCATATAATCATCATCATCTCTTCAGATTGCTAGCCTTTTGTGTGACAATTGTTTAATTTAAGCCATAAACAATATGCATGTTACAGTGCCCTTCCAAGACATTCCCCATGTTTGTGGCATATCCTCTCTCTGACTGACATTATCACAACCACTCTTTGGTTTATTACCCTGTTGGGAAGCAGGAAATTCTGAAGCTGTCACGTCAAATGCCTGCTGCCTTTCTCAGAGCCTTCCCTGGCATTCTTATTTGGCAAGTAGCAAATGGTCCTTTTGTTATTGCACCATATGATTGATATGCCTAATAAGAATAGACTCTATGGTAGCAAGGAAATGAAGGGCTATATCGCTTGTCATATTGCAGAAGCGCCCCAGAATGGCCTCCCAGTCATTGGTACATACTGTCATGTTTTGACGGAGGTGAAGGGTAACGGCAGGGTGGACTGTAGCAGTAATGACGTGCACCATTCAAATAAACTCCACTTAACAACAATACCATCTTCTTTCAGGAGCACAGAGGCAGAAATATTATCGGAATGGTGCTGACAACGTGCCTACAAGTTTTTATTTTACAGATTTTCTTCTTTTCTACTCTCTCCTACTTTTGTTTTTTCCAACAAAGAGTTAGCACATAGTATACATAGCATAACTTTGGAATGTTGAAATAGCTATTATTGATCAAGTTGTTTTTTTTTTCTGCCTGGTCTGTGGGCCTAGTAACAGAGTATGTGTCTGAAGGCCAGTCCTAACTAATTTTAGAGACCCTTATCACCAGGGAGATGACCAAGAGGTGATGGATTTTCTTTGCCCAGAGGAGCTCAATAAGACTTTCTCCTAAGGTCTGAAGAGGTTGAGATTTACATCAGCAGATGACAACAATGAAATCAAAGACCTTTTGAAATAATATTGAATGAAGTATGTTCTTTACCTAGTCTAACTAATCTTGCATGATAGTCATGGAAACTAAAAACAAGTAGAAGGATTACACATGGCATGTCAAAGCCCAGGAGGAGGCTTTGCCACATCTGTATGTGAAAGGGAGAGATTTAGAGCCAACGGTTTGAGGTAGAGTCCTGGCAGCACCTCCACTTCGCCTTTTTTTGCTCTTGCTTACCTTGAGTAGTTTATTTGTCTTGGTACATCCAGAAGACCTGGAAGGCTAGAGAGATATGTGACACCTTATACCCACAGAGACCTCTGCAATTTGCTGTAATCTAAGTCCTAGAAATTGTTTGGAAGGGAACACAAGTTGAAAATCAAGCTGTATTGGAATTAAAAGGGATTTCCAACTTTAGGTCTGATAATCTTTGGACAGAAACCTTGTTCTTCCTTAGCTGGAAGAAGTGAGTTCAAAAGATTGATTAAATGCCTCTAGGCTTTGATGAGCTATCTAGCAACACAGCTGAAGTTTGGTAAGTGAGGGGCCTGCCCTTCTCACTAAAAAGACTAAAACAGCTTTTGCTGTTTCACTATAAGCTCAAAAAAAAAAAAAAACCAAACAAACAAACCCCAGAACACCAGAAGATGGCAAAGTCAATAGCTTTGTTTAAGGGGAAGAGGTAGTTCCTCTGCTGACTAGTTCAACCAAGGCTTGGCAGCAGAAGTGAGGAAGAGAAGAATGTGGGGAAAGGCAGAGATTCATCAGGATGCCTAACAAGACATGATGTCCACTGGGGAGCAGGCCCAACAGAGCATCCAGCATGCTGGGAGCCCTGCATTGTTGCAGGTGTGAGCTGTCTCTCCACAAGTGCATAGTAGTCACACATGTCCCCTACACGTATGCCCCTATTTGTGCCCTATGCATGTCCATTCTTCCTGATGATGGAGTCTGTGTCATAATAAACAAAATGAAAGTGTTCAATTAGCAGAAATTGTGACATTTTAAAATTATTGTTGGAATATTTAAACTTCTAATAAAGGTTCCAGGAAGCTCACAGGCTTCTGGGTAGCATGTATGAATTTAAGGGAACAACTCTCGGAGTAATTCTTTCAAGAATGTAATACTAAGGAACTGTAGGAATCTTGTCTCCCTAAGTCTTCCAATTAACAAAGCAGGTGCTGTCTTTCATTTAGATTGAGGACAAATACTGTGGATTCTATAGATGAAAATCCCAAGAGACACCTGTCCAGGAAGGATAACAGATAGTTTCACAGTCCAGCACTAACCTATCTTTCCAGATTTATTTCACATTATTTTTTCTACCTACTCTATGTATCAAATATGTATTTGTTTCTCCTTGAACTTTTTTTTTAGTACTTTAATACTTCTAATGGATCTTTAATCTCATTTAGAATTGACCCTCACTCATCCCCTTTCTCCCTCTAATTTTCAAATTCTCCAATCTACTATTTGTTCGTTACTGTCTTAGAACATGTCTAAGTCTCCCTTACTCTTAAAAACAAAAACAAATTTAAATTTAAAAAATAAAAAAATCCCTTGACTGAACCTGCTTCCTAACATTACCAACAATCTTTTTTTAAGTCCTCATCCTTCTTAACCTTTCTTTAATATTTGACACTATTGACCATCCTCTTTTTTGCTTTTTTCTGGATTTTCATGACACTATTCTCTCTTGATTCTCATCCTTATCAGTCCTTGTCTTGGAGACATTTCAAACTCAGCCTGTTCAAACTAGAATACATTAGCCTTTACTCAAGACCAACTCCTTTTCTAAACTTCCTTATTTATGTCGAAGGAAACTTCTCCCTCCTTCCAGCTTCCCAGGTTTATAACCTCAGCCCTATCCTTGATACATCAGTCTTCCTCACTCCATATATCCGGTTGGTTACCAAATCTGGCCATTTCTATCTTCAAAATATCTGTTTCATCTGATCCCTTCTTTTTACTCACATAGCCATCACGTTAGGTTGTGTCCTCGTTGCCTCTTGCTTAGACCATTTCAATGCCTGCCTAATTGGTCCCTCTGCCTCAAGTTAACCTCCTTTCTAATCTTTCTATCATATAATTGCCAAAGTAATAATATAATAATAATAATAACTGCAAAAGAATCTTTTTCAGAAGGTGAGATTTCAGCTGAATCTTGAAGGAAGCTAGGGAAGCCAGGGGAGGGAGGCAAAGAAGAGCATTCCAGGTATGGGGACAGCCAGCAGAAAGGAGCAGAGTCAAGAGGCCGAGTGTCAGGATGTATTCTTTGTATATTTAGTTCATATATCTTTACATAAGTTTTTCTTATTTACTTTAATAGAATGTAAGCTCCTTGAGAGTAGAGATTATTTAAAATTGCCAATGCCTAACACAGTATCTGGCATATAGTGGGCACTTAATAAATAATTATTGATTGATTGGCTCATATGTATTCCTTCCAATGGTATAAATCACAACTCATACATGGTTTTGATTATTAATATCAAAGAAAATATAAAACAGGGAAGATACCTGTTACCCAAAGGTTTTCTATTATCTTGGAGGATTTCCACTTAATAGTGAAAATTCAGAAATGATTTTCTATGGATAGAGACGTCCTCCACATACTCTGGTTTGAATATGACATTGTACTGAGAGCCTAAATTATGGAATGTTGCTGAGCCTGCTAAATGATATCTGTAATCACTCAAATATATTTAGGCCCCAAATGCCTATTTTCCAGGCATGGACTTTAATAGGCAACCGATTGGCCCATCAATACAATACTTTGGATAGACAATGAAAATTAGCAAGGGCCAAAACTTAACAGGAGGAGAGTTTGAATTGCAGAATCATAGAATTTGAACATTGGAAGGGCCTTCAGTGGTCATCTAGTTCAAATGGTAAACAAATGCCTGATAATTAGCCATCCTCTGCTTAAATAACTCTAAGGACAGAGAACCTACTGACACTAAAAGAATCCATTCCACCTTTGAATTGCTTATTATTGGGAAGTTTTCCTAATACCATCAAGCATCATCCTAGGTCCATCAAAACTAAAGTGATCAAAATAACCTAAATTAAAGAAATTTGCAATTTCAATCCATTACTCCTACTTCTACCTTCTGTGAACAGAATCACATTCAATATCTTCTCCACAGGACAGCCTTTCAAATACACACTTAAATAATCCACAGCTATCATGTCTCCTCATTTCCAGGAGCATAGCAGATATCATGATAGCTGTCTCTTCTTACCACCAGAGAAGATAAGAATAGTCTTATCTTCCCTAGGCTAAACATTCCCAACTCTTTAAACTAATCTCCTTATGACATGGACTAATGGCCCTTCATTATCCTGGTCATCCTTCTTAGGATACTTTCTAGCTTATTAGTGTCCTTCTTGAAAATAATAATTGTTGGAAAACAATCCCATGGAAAACAGATGCCAATTGTTTTGTATTGTAAATAATGCATTGTTTGTAGAGCTGCAAAATGGCGCAATTTGGATGAAATTTGGAACTATCACCCCTCCCCCTTAAGTCATTAAACTACATATCCTTTGACCCAGTATTACCACCAATGAGGAATAGGACACATATATACAAGAATATTTATATCACCTTATTTTGTTATAGGAAATAACTAGAAGCTAAGGGAATACCTATTAATTGGAGAATGGCTGAACAAATTATGGTATATAAATGTAATGGGATATTATTGTGCCATAAAATATAATGAAAGGGATGCAAATCTGTACAGACTGACTCAAAGCGAAGTGAGCAGAACCAAAAAGAAGTGGTTCATTAATAACAACATTGTAAAAACGGTGTTGAAAGATTTAAGAACTCTGATCCGTGTGATAACCAGTCACAATTTCAGAGAACTGATAAAGATGAATATTATCCGCCTCCTGATATGAAGGTCAAGGGTTCAAGGTAAGGAATGAAACATACACTTTTGGACATAGCTAATGTGGGAACTTCTTTTGCTTGACTGTTCATACTTATTATAAAAGTTTTGTTTTTCTTTTTCTTTTTTCCAAAGGTGGGAGAGGAACTGGGAATAGGAGGAAGAAAGAGATCAGGAATTAGGTTGCTAAAAAAGAAAGGAGAAAGGAAAGTGACTGAAGCATTTTTTTTTTTTTGGTGAGGCAGTTGGGGTTAAGTGTCTTGCCCAGAGTCACACACCTAGTTAGTATTATGTGTCTGAGGCTGGATTTGAACTCAGGTTCTCCTGACTCCAGGGCCAGTGTTCTATCCACTGCGCCACCTAGCTGCCCCTGAAACATTTTTTAAATGCACAGAAAAAATCAGGGGAGGAATCACAGGCAAGCTGGACAATTCTGAAAGTGTTAATGTGAATTTATCACACACTTTAAAAGAAAATTAAGCTGTACATAATAGAGATTTGAAGTTTCATGTATACTCTTCTTTTTGTTGTTATTGCTTTACTATGTATATGGAAAGGCTAATTTTAGTTGATTTTTGTGAAGTTTAGAATTAAAGGGAAAAAAAAGGGAAAAAAAGGCCTTCTTAGACCATGATACCCTGAAGTGAACACAATCTTTTAGGTGAGGCCTGAGGTCTGAGAACAGAATACAATGGGACCATGACCTTCCTATTTCTAGAAATTTAATGCTGTCCAAGATTGCGTTTAGCTTTCTGGGTTCCATCTCACACTTTTGAATCACAACAAGCTTATTTAATATGGCCTCACTAAAAACTCCCCAATCCCGATAATTTTCAAAATAACTGCTTTCTACCCATATCTTCTTAGCTTTACACTTATTGAAGCTCCTAAGTGCAAGACTTTACATTTAATCCTACCAAATTTCATTTTATTATATTTAGCCTACTGGTTTAGCCTGACATTCACTGTGATAGCTAGATCCCAGTTTTGTGTCCTTTTCAAATCTGATGAGCATATCATCCACACCATTATCTAAGTCATTGACAAAATTGTTAACTAGAAGGAAGCTGGATCAGTTCATCTCTAAGGTTTCTTTTAGCTCCAACATTATATTCTAATGATTCCACTGATGTGGTAAGATTTTAAACACTTCTAAGTGAATAAGTCACAAAGAAAAACAACTAAATTTCAGTGACTACATTTTCTCAGATGCCATGAAATGGTAAGGAACAAGTCGAGTTTGAATCTTCATTCAAAACAACATTAAAAAGCCCACTGTCCTCCCCTTACTCCCCCAACCTACCTTCAATACCTCCAAGAAGTCATACCAAATTTTAAAGAAAAGATGGATTCTTTTTGAGAATTTTCAGGTACTGAGGACTCTGTGGATAAGAGATCATATGTATGTATCATGAGATACAAGCCCTTGCAGATCAGATCTCGAGAAGCTGAGGATCTGCAGCAGTTGCTGTGACAGGGACCTGATTAGTGCTCCACTGTTGGGACCCTCACGTTGGGGGAAGAGTAAGGCAACAGAAATCCCTGACTAAAGGCATCTCATTCCTTCTCTGCCCAGACCAAGGCCTTCAGAGGTAGATAGACATGGCTTCAAGGTAAGCAGTAGGTCAATACATATTGACAGAGATAGATAGATAGATAGATAGATAGATAGATAGATAGATAGATACATAGATAGATAGATAGATAGATAGACAGACAGACAGATGAACAGCTAGAGAAAGAGATATATAGATGAATAGACAGACAGATAAACATGATAGCTAGATAGATAGACAGATAGATGTGTTTAAAATGTGACAGACATAGTGCTAA
This sequence comes from Phascolarctos cinereus, assembly GCF_003287225.1. Classification (NCBI taxonomy): domain Eukaryota; kingdom Metazoa; phylum Chordata; class Mammalia; order Diprotodontia; family Phascolarctidae; genus Phascolarctos; species Phascolarctos cinereus. The sequence continues at coordinate 581,466,189 of NW_027555847.1, forward strand.
GCACTGGGAATACAAAAACAATCCAGTAAGACAATCTCTGTTCTCAAAGAGCTTCTATTCTAATCAGGAAGACAATATGCATTGGCGTTTCTGGAAAGTAGGGAGGGGTATTGCACTCTATGACATGTCACACAGTGGACCAGAAGCCATTGTGGACATCCAGGCCCCTATAAGATAAGATTAACCTATCAGAGCCAAGGGACCCAGTGATATGTGTTAGGCACTGTACTATATGCTGGGAATAAAAAACGGCAAAAAAAAAAAACCCAACATTGTCCTCACCCTCCAGGACCTCACATTCTAATGGACAGAAGAGGACACAATCTTATTTCCCATCAAAAAAGGCCTACCTAGATTCATGAGGCCTAATAAAATATAGATGGACCGCCTTGTTTTATGGTTGCTGACCTGCCCTGTTAAAAGGCTGTTCAATCAGTTCTACTAAAATGGTTGTTTTGAAAATGTGCATTTGTTCCAAAGGACTGGTGTTTGTTATGCATATTTTCCTCCTTAATAAACAGGGAGAAAACACAGAAAACTGCACCACTTCACAATTACTCACAAGCTGCCACCCTTCTGATACCCAGTTCAACTAGCAAACTTTAGACCTTCTTCAAAGAAAAGCAGTATATGTATTATATATCTCCTAGTGCAGTAGGAACTGTGGGCTGAAGAGGGCTGATTCATTCCTAACTCTTCCCTGACCTTGCACCATGGCTTGGGCCCCACGCTGGAGTTGTAGCCCACTGAAGCTCTGCCCTTTCCGACACCCCTCTTCCCACCAGTGACTAGGCTTTGCAGAACTGGATGGGAACCAGAGTACAGGCTGAGCAGCAGCCTGAAATCTCATACACTTACACTATTTATTATAATATAATATAATATTTCTTCACCATTGAACACATATAAAACTGTCTACCACTTTTATTAGGTTCTTACCTCTTTTTTATGCTCTGCTGATGAAATTTTTGAGTGTTGTTCCCCTAACTCCATTTTCCTCAATAAACCTGTGTTTTTTATTGATGATTTTGCACAGAAGAATGATTTTTAGGAATGTATAGGTCAATGATAGCAGAATTAACTGTACTTCGAACTGGCTATCTATCAGTACGACAGAAGCAAGGCCAGATGTGCTAACCTTAAATTCTGCCCCTTCTGATTCTTTCAGTTGTCCTAGTCACTGCTTTACTAGCTTAGTTTCTCCTCTGTAAATCCTTAGCAAACTGACTATTCCAGTGGTGTTGTCACTATCTACATACCTGCCCATGATTACTAAGTTCCAATACCTCCTACTCTAGAAATCCACCCTCCCCTTCTCTGCCAGTTCTTATACCCATCTACCCAACTAAGCCCTAATGCAATCCCAGTTGGACCCTAGGCCATGGCCATGACTACATTTCTGCTCTTCCCACAGCCAAAGAAAAGAGGTGGTGCTGGGGTGAGACTTTTTCTCTCTGGCATCATTTCATTGCTGTATCTATTCATAACACATTGAGAACAAATGAGTAACTTAGACTTTGTACCACGTTACTGGGTACATGAAGATCTCAAGCCTGCATCTGTGAGCATTTTCTACCCTGAACATCAGTAACTACTTACCGAGTGCCCACAGGGTGCATGACTACATATTAAGCCCACGGAGCATTATGAGGCTTGTCCTAGGTAGCCTGCTGTCATCCTGCATCCAGATTATAAAAACCATAAGGATTGAGGAAAAATTCAGTATAAACTAACCAAGACAGTAATGTCTTCTATTCCAGGGTCTTGATGAAGCCACACTGAGTAATCAAAGGACCAGGGATTGTGTTGACTGGAGGCAGGGCTTAAAATCATAGAATTCTAATATCAGAAGGGTCCTCTGAAAACTATCACCTCCTTTTCTTCAGACATTATACTTCTGTTAATGAAGACCAAAGTTGAACTTGCTTTTTGGAGTGCTACATTATAAAGCTGGAGCAGTTTGAAGATGCAGTCCACGAAAGCTCCCAGGCATCTTTTTCACATAAATTGTCCTCTTGTCATGATTTCCACATTTTATATTTATTCATCTGAATTTTTTTAGTCAAATGCAGTGATTAACATGTATTTGTGTTAAGTGCAATGCCTTTAACATAGTATGCATTAATGAATGTTTGTGAATTGAATGGATTTCTATTCAGTTTCATCTTATTAGATTCAGTGCATTCTTTCAATGTGTTGAAATTATTTTGGATCCCAGTTTTGTCACACCACTTATTCCTTACAGAGCTCAGCTTCATGTCATCCACAAATCTGATAAACATGTCATCACTGCTTAGTTCATACTTTAAAAAGATTTTTAGCAGAATAAGGTCAAGTGTAGAGCCTCGCCGAAATCCACTAGAGACTAACCTTCAGATTGACATTGACATATTATTCTATTCATTTTTGTGTCTAGTCATTCAACCAAATTTGAATCCAACTAACTGTACTATAATCTCAACCTAATGTCACAACTTTACCCACAATAATAGTGGAAGTAAACGTCAAATGTTTTGCGAAGTCCATATCTACCATGTATCATGTATTCCTCTGATCTACTTATCTACTAACCATGGTCCCTAGAAAGGCGGGAAATATTGGATGACTTGCTCTTCATGAGCTCATGATGGTTCAGAATAATCACCACCTCCTGTTCTGACCTTTCTAAGTGCTTACAAAGCCATGCCTTTAAAAGTATTTTTTTTCTCAGAATTTATTTCAAGTTCACTAACTGTAGCAAGAGGCTGATTCAGAAATCACTGCTAGCTCTCTAACCTGTCATTTCCTGTCTCTTAACCCAGTCATTTCCTTGTGATACTGTTCAGGGCTCTAGCACCTGGAGAAAGAAATGCTCATAACCAGTGGGGTGTTGGAGCCAATCCATATAGGCTCATGAAAGCCAATTGTTAAATTGTCACTATGAGCATTTGTATCTCTGGAATCAGAAACTGACACAAGTAAGGCCTTGATTTATTGTTTTGCTGATTGCCTAGACTTGAGAAAGTGAAGGAGAACAAGCTAATAATGCATTTCAAACAAAAGTGTGTTGTGCATACATTTTTTCCCAGAGAGATGATTGTTGAATAGTTACCAGCAAACCCTATCTTATAACGCACTGGTGTCTTCTGAGTAGGCTACCAGCCTTTGGCCTTTCTCATTTCTTGATTCTGAATTGTATTTTTTTTTTTGCTGTGACCATTTAGCACTAAAGACATTTTAAATTCAATTTGTCCAGAACTAAACTCTTTATTATCTTTCCTTCAAAAACTCTTCCCTCTTCCTAACTTCCCTATTATTGTAGAAGGTACATCCTCCCAGACACCCAGATTCACAACCTAGTTGTCCTCACCTCCTCTTCCTCTCTTTCCTCCCGGATAAAATCTGTTCTCATCTTATCAATTGAGCTTTCATAACATTTCTTGTATACACCTCCTCTGTCACTGCCACAACCCTGGTGTAGCCCCTCTTCACTTCATGACTGGGATCCTAGCTGTAGTATAGCCTACTGGTTGGTCTCATTACCTGGGTTCTCTCCTTGCTCCAACCTGCATTGAGCTAATAAAGTGATCTGCCTAAAGCATAAGTCTGACAATATTACCACCACCACTCTCTCAATAAACCAATGAAATCCAGTGGCTCCCTACAACCGGAAGGATTAAATATAAAATTCTCTGTTTGTCTTTTAAAGTCCCTTATCACCTGGCCCCTTCCAACTTTTTTTTCAGATTTCTTACACTGTACTTTACTCCCCTCCATGTACTCTAAGATTCAATGGCACTGACTCCCTGCTTTTCTTTGTACAAGCCACTCATCTTTTGACTCTGTGCATATCCACTGGTTATCCCCTATGTCTGAGATACTCTGCCACCTCATCTCTGACTCCTGGCTTAACTGACTTTCTTTAAGTCTTGGGTAACATTCAACATTCTGCATGAATTCTTTCCCAGTCCCTCTTAATGCTGGTGCCTTTCCTCTGAGATTATTTCCAATTGAACCTGCATATATCTTATTTGGATTTAGTCGTTTGTAGGTTGTATCCCCTGTTAGAATGTGAGCTCCTTTAGTTCAGACTATTTTCATCTTTCTTTGTATCTCTAGTGCCTGGCACAGAGTAGGCACTTAATAAATACCTGCTGACTTGACTTAACTAAATAGATTCTCCCCCCCTTATTTTCTTTGCTTCTCATATTAGTCCTTTTAATTCTTTCCTTTCTCTATTATTTTATAACCTCTTTTTCCCCTCCACTCTCAAAATCTTAATAGGAGAACACAAAAAAGAATAAAGATGTGCCATAAATTCATCTTTTCACCTTACTTGTTATTTTGTTTCTCTGAATGCCGGATGAATTGGGAGGAAAATCAGAGGAAGTGGGGACTAAATAAGGTAGTGCAGTAAAGTAGAATGAGTGTTAGATCTGGGTTCTGACGACTTGGGTATGAATCCCAGCTCTAACATTTATCACCTGTGTGACCTTGGGCAAATCAGTTAACCTTATTTTATCCTCAAGGGAGATCTGTAGGACCGAATATATGTAAAGCTTAGTAAGGAAAGATCATAAGAACAAATGGGAAATGGAAGTAAAGAAAGCCAAAATACTTCTGGCACATTTCCTCAGAAGATAAAAAAGCACATTTGGAGCCCATTGAACATTTCACAAGACTTTCTTTTGTTAAATAGATTTTTTTTTTTTAAAGAATAAGGCTTAGTTTCCCCAGGCTCTGTGGCATAGCTATCTTTGGAGATTTTCAATCTTTTCTTCTGGATACTTCTTTGTTTTGTTTTGTTTTCACAAGTTGTAGCTTTGTAGTAAACAATCTTCACTATAGATTACTTTTTTTTCTATAAGAAATTGCCTTTAATCTTGGCCATCAAATAGGTAAGGTGCTAGAAGAAACTAAAAAGCTAACATAAATTGGAAGGGAAAAAATCAGAGGATGTAATCATTTCCTTCATCTTTGGAAAGACCCTGGAGGGCTCCAAGTTTAAACTTAATGGCCATCTATTATTACAAGCACTATAAAAAAGGAATGAGTTTCTACTGAATTCTATCACTTCTCTGATATGCTTCATTTTTTGAAATCCTGTATGGAATAGAGTGGATACTCTCAACATAACAATACATATTGTCCAGTACTAGGCACCTCATAAATACGTATTTGTTAGTTAATTAACTATATTAGAGAAAGGAGGCCAACATGTTGATATCAAAAAGCAATGGATTTGGATTTGGAAGGTGGAAAGGTAGACCCACAGACACACTAATTCTGACACACATACATAATTGGGCATCCTCCCATTAATTCCCTCCATGTCTAATTCTGACTACCTTATAGTTTGGTTAAGGCAAGTCCTCGCTGGTATAATATTGGAGTGGCTAAAGAAGGGGTGAGACTTCTCTGATAATGAGAGCCTCTTAAAGTTTTCATAAGCAGAACTGGAGAAGAGTGAACAGAGCTTAATAATGGGAGAATATTGGTTATCTTCAGGCAGTGTTCCTTCACCTTGGGTCATTGAAACAGATTTAAAAATTATTTTGAAAATGAAAATTTCAATGTAATCTGTAATTCTATGTATTTTACTTATACATTTAGAGACATTCTGAAAAAGAATCCACTGGCTTCACCAGACTGCAAAAGGGTCCATGGCACAAAGAGATTAAGAACTTTGCTCTTAAGGGAAAAGGAGAAATCAGATTAATTCCTTGAAGTTTCATTTTAAAATTGTAATATCTGGTCTTTTGAGCACAGGGGACCTTTTAACATCAAAAAATTTCATGACCCACCCTCCCCATATGATAGCAGTTTTAAATACCCATTGATTAAGGAAAAACATAATAACAAGAAGTTACAATGAATTCATTTTAAAATGAATTTGTATTTTATAAACTAAAATAACACCTAGCTATAGCACTTGGGGCCCTTCATCACATAAAAAATCATTATAGTTGACATTGACATAAATGCTTAAAGGTTTGCAAAGTGTAGTATATAATAATTATGTCTATATTATAATATATTATCCTATTTGACCTCATAACCCTATGAGGTAGATGCTATTATTAGCCTCATTTTACCCATGAAAACTCTGCAACTGAGAGTTTAAACACCCTACCCAGGATCACATAACTAGTAAGCGTTGAAGGTAGAATTCTAATTCAAATTCTTCTTGAAATTTTATTTTATTTTATTTTTTAACTAACAAGCTCTAAAGCCACCAATATTTAAGGGAGAAATAGATAAAATTCTAGCCTGGAACCTCCCTTTGAGGAGAGCAGAGATCTTAACTTCCTACTTCCCATTCTGGCAGAAATGAAAGTCTCCCTTGAAGAAGAGTGGGGGCAGAAGAGGCTTAGAGGCATCTATTCTGCCTCCCTTTAAGCTACACAATGACACTCCAATTCTCATGAGAGAGGACAACCCCCTGCTACATGTAAGGAGACAAGCCTTGCCACAAGTGGGTCTCTTTACATGTAGAGCTCTCTCATTTTGCACATATATCCACACATGTTGTATGACAGATAGATAGATAGAATGTGGATGTATGTATGTATACATATATTATAACAACTACAAAACAATCCTAGCTTTTGAGCCAACATAAGACCTCACTGTTTCCCTCATACCTAAATTAAAAAAAAAGTGATATAAATATGTGAGACATTTATTTATTCTATTATTTATTCTACTTATTTGTAGATTTAATGATTCTGTTTAAAAACTCCATAATGCCTAAGGATACACAATCTAAGGTTGTGAAAAAGGGGTGCATAACACTAGGGTTCCTTTTTCTTCATAGCCTTAGGATTTCTCGAGTGAATAAAGTACAAGCCATATTCTCCTAGCTCTTAAGTTGTCTCATAGTAGTAAGTTAAAATGTTCAGACAAATCTTTGAACAGAGATAACCTGGCTCCTAGTGACCTGCAAGAAGTAAATCATCTTCCTGAGTGTTTACTTAGAATATTTAATAAAAAAAACATTTATTATATGCTTTATAAACCTACACATAATATAAATTGTATACATAAGAATTTAAAATATCTGTTAGTTATAATAGGAAGTATATTATAGTAATATAATTATTTATCTGGTTCTGTGCCTTAGAGATATGGTGATGAGTCTGATGGAAGTTCCCTGGAGCTCTTCCTCTGTTACTGCTCCAAGGGAGTCACAGTTTCTTAGTTGAAGCTGCCACATTTTCTATAGTTATTTTAAAAAAGTCTAATGTTCAATTTTCTGTTACAATACTTATTCTAAAGAATATTGTATTTCAGTCTTATGAAAGTTGAAATCATTTATAGGTACAAGTCCTTCAAATAGATTAGTTAATTAAAAATTAATTGCCATCAGGAAGATAACAGTCCACTTTTCTTATGTTTGATTCATCTATTATCAATTCTGTTCCATTTAGTTATGCTTTTTATATTGTTAAACATCCCTCTTTTCAGCAAGGAATGGCTTCGTATCTTCTTTTACTATTCTTTTACAGTTTAAACTACCATGTCATAGTTTAAATTGTACCTTTATCAACAATTTAGAGCAACTTAAAATACTATATTAGTCCAAATATAGGTCCTTCTGGAATATGAACTCTCTAGTGCTATAATGGATCTGTGACCTTATTGATGTGGGTTTCCTCTCCAAAGATCACCCCATGTTCATGCCAACCTAATGTATTGGACTCTTGTCTGTGTCCTCTAAAAACATAGCACAAATGGCCTTTCCACTGTGTTTCCTTTAGCACATTGGCATTGTGCTAGTATGGCACTGCAAGTATGGCAATGAAGCATATCAATAGTCTTATTAGTTATCCCTCACTCTCAGTACATGACACTCTCCTATCTTCTTGCCCAGTTAATCAGCTCTTTGATTACACCCTTTGTACTTGTTCTCCTGTATAATTCATCATTTGCAATAGGTTGCAACCTACCATGGGCAGAGTCCCCATTGCACTGTGGATGATCTCGCACTTCAGTTATTCTGAGACTGTAAGATTCCATTATTCTCGGGTATATAATGGCATAGGAAGAACATGGTGTTTAAAAAAAAAGATGAACCTTTATTTCACAGAGAAGCTTGGGGTCATTTAAAAAGAACTGAATGATTTCCCAAAAGCAATCTAGGTAATTTCCTCCTCTTGTTCAGTATGGTCCCAGGTCACTGTCCCTTTGGTTTGTCTGTTCTAGATATGTGTACAAATGGATGAACTCTATAGGCTATCCATCCAACCGTATATTGTATTGTGAACAATAGGCATTGCTCCAATACTTTAAAAAAAAATTATAGATCTCATTTAGGAGACTACAGTGCTCGGTGGTTCCATGCAGTCAGCAGGATGACATCTACAAATTTTGTTGTTGTTTGGTTGTTTCAGTCCCTTCTAAATCTTCATAACCCCATTTGGAATTTTCTTGGCAAAGGTACTGGGTGCTTTGCCATTTCCTTCTCCAGCTCATTTTACAGATGAAGAAACTGAGGCAACAGGGCTAACTGACTTGCCTAGGGTCACAAGCTAGTAAGTCTCTGAGGCCAGATTTGAACTTAGGAAGATGAGTCTTCCTGGCTTCAGGCCAAGCACTCTATCCACTGTGCCACCTAGATGCCCATAGGCAACTTGCTGCATCTAGAAAACTTTACCATGTATTGGGAATTCATCTTCCATTTGGACTTTTTATTGAATAGTTTTGAGTTGGTAGGAAATAGTTTTAGTGAGCATATGCCTCCCTGTTTTATGCTTCATTTTAAATCAATAATAAAAGATTATTAAGTGAACTTACCTCTGTTGTTATACCTTGCAGAGAATCTTGTATGATTTTTGACATATTCCCAGAAGACACTCTATTGAAAAGGAAGATTTAAGGAGGCTGTTTGCTCTACCACTCTATTATAGTAAACAAATATTAAGCACAGTGAGAAAGAGAGGCAGAAACAAACAAAGAGATGGAGAGAAACAGAGATGGGACAGTAGGCTTATGGGTTTACAGGTAATAATATTCTCTTGATCACCTCTTTTGGGAGAAATGATGCTCAAATTTTTTCTACTCTAGTTTTTCCCTTTTTTCAATAACTTGAGAATTTATTTCTTTTTTAAAAAAATAATTTATTTATTTTTAGATTTGAACATTCACTTCCATAAGATTTTGAATTTTAAATTTTCTCTCCTTCCCTCTCCTCCTCCCCTCTGAGAATTTATTTCTTAATATTTCCAGTGTGGACCTCTTCTTTATGTACCTGGTCTAATCTGCTTACTTTTCCTATATGTATTTTAAACCACCATTTCTATTTCTTTATCAGCATATGATGTTAAGAATTCAATTGTGGTCGTTCTGCTATACTCGAATGGGAAAAAGATATTCTTAAATTTTTTTATAGATTTTTTTTTCATTTTTCTCTGTGGTCCTGGTTTATCCTAAATGCCTTTTGAATTACTTGCTTAAGTTAAGCTCTCTCATCAATCATTCCTTAAGCTTGTATTTCTGCCCATGTTTTCTTGATGAATTATGAAGCAATATTGTGTATAAAATTCCACCATCCTTCTCTGTAAGATTTTTAAAATGAGCTTATATCCTATACCAGTGTTGCCTTTGACTGCAATGTTTCTCCACTTAGCAAGGATATCAATTATTTGATGAATGAAGCAGTTTATGGAATCTTATGCTGTCTTCCCTATGTCAGCTGATTTATGCCAGTTAAAAAGAAATTGTTTTAAGATCGCTTATGTCTGTTTCTCCTTTTTTTTTTTGGCACCAACAGCTTGTTTAAATAGGTTAGGTTAAAGTTGTTTTAAGTGCATGCCACATTTTTTTTTGCATTTTTATTCTTTCTTTAAGTGCTTTAAACTCTTAATCTTTGTTCTAATGGCAGTGAGGTAACTATATAGAAAGTAGATCATAAAATAATTTTCAAATCAGTAATATTAGTCATTTCCTCTCCATTAAAATATAATGCTTTTAATTTTTTATATTTTAATGAGTAATGAACACATCTAGTAACACTTGATTCTTTTATCTAAAAAAATTATTCTTTTTTTACACCTTTGGCCTCTCCTGTTTCTTAATGATAAACCAATTTAAAAATATTTTTCACTGTTTTTCTCTAGCCATAACTTTGCATTGAAGTCACTGAGTAGGAAAGTATGCATTGATTTAATTTAGAGGAGCTTATCAAGTTCATAGCAGAATCCTTCTATTTCCTCAACCTTTGCAACAGACTGTTGATACACAAGCTACAATTCTTTCCATGGTGGTATTTTTGCAAATGATTTTCATAATAGTGTGACTTAGTGGAAAAATAGCTGATCATGGAGCCAGAGAGATCTAATTTCAAGTTCTGCCTCTAATGCATAGAAATTGTATGACTCTGGGCAATGATTTCACTTCAGATTACTCTAAACCACTCTTTAAAAGTTTAAGTTTCAGAGAGGGTTCCAACCTTCCTCACCTGGGACAAATGAAAACATAGGTCTAGTCTCTATCCCTATTTTGCTTGTGACAAGGCAACACAAGATGACCAAATCTCTCAAGATAATGTTTCTTGATTATAAGCTCCTTGAGAGCAGGGACTGTCTTTTGCCTCTTTTTGTATCTCTAGTACTTAGCACACTGTTTGTAACATAGGAGATGCTTAATTGATTTTGTTTATTAATATTTTGATTGATTGGATTTTTATTGATTGGATTCACAATAAAACCAGCTTCTCCAACTTTTTTTTTTTGCATCTCCAAAGAGTAAACCTATGAGCCATCCTTTTATTTAGCCATGGCTTCCTTTATCTCTTACAATGTAAGGATGAATATGATCTATTTCCTACAGTAATACATACTAAACCAAAAGTCACCAAATGAGGATCTCACATTTAGAGAGGACCAGGAGATAAGTCAATGTTTATTGACAGTCTAAAATAGCTTAGAAAATCTTCACGATACATAGGTCTGAGGCTTCTCTCTAGTTTTCAAACCTTTAACTCCTCTCTTTGCTTAGCATTCTTGCTATAACCCCTTCTTTTGCTTCTTGCATCCCACTGACATATCCTTTGAAATCCCATGGTCATCTCCATGTCAAGATGAAGCCAGAGAGTAATGCTCTGTGGAGTATAAACTCTGCTTCTAAACTAAAAGCTTTTCTAGAAGAAGGGAAAAAGAGGATGCAGTGAAAAGTAATTACCCCAAATTAACCTAAGAATCTATAGGTTGCTAGGGAACTTCCTCCCCAAGGCCAGTACCCACTTCCTCCCTCAAACTTACTGTGACTTAGTCATAAGCTCTTAAAAATTCTGAGGAACACTGACATGAAGTTAATTGGCCAAGATCACACAGCTGGTAAGTGTCAGAGGCAGGATGTGGACCCAAATCTTCCTGACTCTAAACCACACTACCTTTATGCAAATTTAATGTACAAAATGTATTTATTGTTGAAGGTTTTTTCTGTCTTGCAATTCAAATAAAGATGTCTTATTTCTCATTATTATCATTGCTGTCTTTATCTGCATCACTTTCCCTGTCATTCTCTAACAGCTATATAATACATCACACTCAGCTTTTGGTTTCAAGCAAAGTGTGCCTCTTATTCAGATAATATTCATATTCAGTAATATGCCATGGAGAGACTAACAGTAGAGAAAATAAAATGCTCAAAAGCATTGTCACTTCAATTGTACCTGTTTCATGATCAGAAGAGGCTAAGTGCTTTTCATTTATTTGTCCTTAATTTATTTAATGCTTTTCATAATTTTATTAGCAGAAGCCTGATGTTTTCAAAGTAATTTCTGTTCTCAAAAATATGGAAGTTCATTCAGGTCCAAGTAAGTTAAGTGGATATTTGAGAGAAATTGTATTTTATAGTTCTGAAGGTTAGTTCTCTAATTTTTCTGCCTACAACTACATAACTTGATCATTTTAGGTATTTTTCCATTAAATAATTTTCTACTGGCTTTTGTTGAATTTAGCCACTGCTCATCAGTCAGTCAAGTCAATAAGCATTTTTCAAGCATCTAAGCATTGTACTGATGTCATTTTCACCTACAGGATACAATTGGACTTTATGCTGTTTTTATTCCTTCCACTTTTTTCCTACTCAACAAGAAATTGTATGTAAAAATTGACCAAGGTCATCTCTTTTAAAGCCTCAGCTAAAAGGAAGGGGGAATTCATTAAGGGAAACCAATTGTGCCAAGGATAGCTAGATACTGATGTGGAAGATTCACGTGGCAATTACAGCACACCTGGATACTATCTGAAAATAATAATAAAAGCATTTGCTGCAGCAGTGAGGGATCTGAACTGAACCCACATTCCCAAATGAGTGATACTTCAGCTATTTCTACAGTCATGGATATACTAACTTCTTAACAACCACAGTAGCAGTATTTTAAAATTGGCTGCTCCAAATGTTCCCTTTTCCCCTTCATCTCATGTCCTGTTTCTTTATTTTTATTTTACAGGAAAAAAAAAATAGAAGCCATTTACCATGAGCTCCCACTTCTTCCCTTTTCCCCATCTCAAAACCCCTTAACATCACCCTCCATTTTCTTCCCCTTTACTCCAGACTATGATAAAGAGGTGGCAATTTTGACCAAAGTCAACCCCCTCTCTCTGTAACCTTGATTCAATCTTCTCTCCATATTTTGTTCCCCTGGATCATGCTCTCTCCTTAAAGCTTAATCTCCATCTACTGGATTCTTTGTACCATTTACAAATATACTCAAGTTTCCCTGTCTTAAAAAAAAAAACACTTGTCTTTACCACCGTCTCAAGCTGTCTTCCTATCTTTCCTTTCTTTTTTTTTTTTTCTGGGCCATGGAGTTAAGTGACTTGCCCAGGGTCACACAGATAGTAAGTGTCAAGAGTCTGAAGCCAAATTTGAATTCAGGTCCTTCTAACTCTAAGGCCGGTGCTGTAGACACTGTACCACCTACCTGTTTCCTCTCCTTTTTTTCAACGTTAAACTACAACAAAAAAAAATTTTTTTTAACCTTATTTCCTCCATTCCCTCTACTTCCATTCACTTCTCAAACATTGTAAAACAATCTGGCTTCTGACCTCCTTACTCAATTGAAGATACTTTCTCCAAAATTCCCAGTGATCTCTTAATTGCCAAATCCAATGGTCTTTTCTTGTTGCAGTATTTAGTAGTGCCAACCGTCTCCTCCTGGACAGTCTCTTTTCCCGGAGGTTCATGACATGTCCTCTCCCGGTTGCATGAGCACCAGACTATTACTTCTCAGTCTCTTTTGTTGGATTACCTCCCATTATCCCCTCCCATCCCCCCATCCCCAGCCTTTGCATAGGGGAGCCACAGCACTCTAGCCTAGGTCTTCGTTTTCTTCTTCTACATTCTCTGAGTGATCTCATTAGTTCCCGTGATTTCAGAAAACCTTCAATGCCTCCTTACTGAGGCAACTAGTGGCTCCGTGTTGGGTCTGGAGTCAGGATAGATTGGAGTTCAAATCCTGACTCAGACACTTACTATCTGTAGGACCCTGGATAAGTAACAGCCCTTTGTTTGGCTCGGTTTCCTCCACTGAAAATGGGGATAATAATAATAGCACCTACCTCATAAAGCTGTTGTTAGGATCAAATGATATATTTATCAATAAGTGCCTGGCATATAGTTGGTGCTATATACATGCTTATCTCTTCCCATCCCACCCCCCATTGCCTCTAGATAATATATAAACACCTTTGTTTGGATTTAAAACACTTAAGTATTTGGCCCAACCTATTTTCCCATACTGATATCATATTATGCAGTTATGTTTCAGCCAAACTGGTCTTATTTACTTTCTCTTTATATAGTGTTCCATCTCCCACTTCTTTGCCTTTCTACAAGCTGTCTCTGCCTAAAATGCTCTTCTTCCTCACAGATATCTCTTAAAAGCCACAGCTTTCTTCAAGGCTCAACTCAGGTGCATCTTCTAAAGGCCTTTCTGGATTCCTCCAGTTATTAGGGACCCCTACCCCCTAAATTGTATTTACACACACAGACACACACACCTATATACATACATATACATATATATGTACATATACATATATACACACATATATATGTATATGTATATATAAACACACACACACACACATATATATATGTTCCATTGTCCCAATAGAATGTAAGCTTCTTGAGGGCAAGAACTGTTTTATTTCTGCCTTTATATCACAACACTGCATACTGAAAAAAAAAAAAGACAGCTGACCCCAGAACATCCTTGATCCTAGGCCCTGATAAAGAAAATAGATTTCACCAGAATAGTAGCCATAAAGCCCAGTTAAGTTTGCATTACATTAGCTCAGGACAGCTATCTCTGCTTTGGGGCTGGACATTTAAGGTGTTATCATTATCTCCTAATTCTGAAGACAAAAGAAATCAATTATCCTAAACAAAAGCAAGACCTCTGTTTTAAATAAGTAAACATACACACACACACACACACACACACATGCATATATATTATACATGTATGTGTGTGTGTGTGTGTGTGTGTGTGTATAATATTTCCCCAGAATACCCAGGAGGTTTGGTCCTGTGTGTGTGCATGTGTGTATGTATGTGTATTGTGTTAGGACTACGACATCCAAGTCAAGTGAGCTCTTCTAGATGACACAAAATTAATTTGCCTTGGATCCAAAAATTGCTGTTTGGAAAGGAGTCAGAGAATCTGCCAAACACATCAATTACTCCCTCGTACATCCAACTAGTGCAGACTTGGACTTTTTCTTTCCTCCTTCCTTTTTGACACCACTTGACACACGCTCCTGTGTCCAGAGACTCACCAGGGTGAGTTAGCTCCATTTTCAGCTGGAGCTGGGATGATCCTGTCTGTACCAACACGGCTCTGGAATCCACAGCCAGCAGCTTCCAGACCCTGGGGGCAGCTGCAAAGCTCACAGGGTTACACCACTCCCTTGTCCTCCTCTGAACCTGTCTCTTCTAATTACCGAAAATTGACCGTGGGCTTCAGAGAGTAATCAGGGGAGATAAAATGTATTACACAGCAATTTCAGTTCATGGCCAGTAACCATGGCAACACCCAGGCAATAAAACCTAAACTATGGAATGATCTCCAAGGGCAAGAGTTTTGTGTCTTGAAGCCAGATGTTTGCTGCTGCTTTTCTAGCAATAAAAAAAGCTTTTTGGTTTTGAAAAGGTTTAAATATCTATTTTATTTTTGAAAAAATATTTTTATTTTTAACTTTTTTTAAATTTTGAGTTCCAAATTCTCTCCCTGCCACCTCTTTCCCACCCACTGAGAAAGCAGGCAATATGACATCAATTATACATGTGAAATCATTCAAAACATATTTCTATATTAGCCATATTGCACACATACACATAAAGTAAGAAAAATAACGAAAGGGAAAAAAAAACTCTACTTCAATTTGCACTCAGAGTTCATCAGTTAGTCTTTTGGAATTTTCTTGGATCATTGTATTGATCAGAGTTGCTAAGTTTTTCACAGTTGATCATCATTACAATATTGCCATTACTATGTACAATGATCTCCTGGTTCTTCTCCCTTCACTTTGAATCAGTTCACATAGGTCTTGAGATATTTTTCTGAAACCTTCCTCCTCCTCATTTCTTATAGCACAATAGTATTCCATCACAATCATATGCCACAACTTGCTCAGCCATTCCCCAATTGATTAGCACCCCACCCCCAATTTCCAATTCTTTGCCACCAGGAAAAGAGTGGTCTTAAAGTTACAAGTCTTAAAAGTGGTAAGAAAAAAGAGAGAAAAAGAAATACAATAGGAAGGAAATGAAGAAGGGAGTGAAACACTTTCTCTTCAATGGCATGAAAAAAGTATAAAAGCACGCAGGGTAAATTCAGTGGGGAGGAAGAGAGGAAAAAGTATAAGAGAATATGATGAAAAGAAATACACAACTAATAATCATGACAATAAATGTAAATAAAAATAACTCATCCATAAATGTAAGGAGAATGAAGGATTATTTAGAAAACAGAATCCCAAAATATGCTATTTATAAGAAATAGACCTGTAATTATGAAGATTCATACTATTTTAAAGTTAAGGATGGTCAAAGGATATGAAAAGGCAATTTTAAGGAGAAGAAATCAAATCCATTCATATAAAAAATTTTATATCACTAATAATTAGAGAAATGCAAGTAAAAGCAACTCTGAGGTACACCCAGTAAATTGGCTATTATGAAAGAAAAAAATGACAAATGTTGGAGGGGATGTGGAAAAATAGAGACACCAATTCACTATTGGTGGAATTGAAAACTTATCCAACCATTCTGGAGAACAGTTGAGAGTTATAAAGTTCTGCATACCTTCTGACCCAGCAATACCACTGCTAAATCTGTATCCCAAAGATATCAAAGGAAAAATAAAAGAACCTATGTGTTCAAAAATATTTATAGCAGCTCTTTTTGTGGTGACAAATAATTGGAAATTGAGGGGATGCCCATTATTTGGAGAATGACTGAAGATGTTGTGGTACGTGATTTTGATGTAATACTATTGTGTTGTAATGACAAAGGGGATAGTTTCAGAAAAATATGGGAAGACATATAAGCTGATACAGAATGAAGTGAGCAGAACCAGGAGAACACAGGAACAGCAACATTGAAACAATAATCAACTGTGAAAGCCTTACTTTCTTAGTAAAAGGCGCATCAGTACAATGATTCACAACATTTCCCAAAGACTTATTATGAAAACTGCAATCTACTCCAGAGAAAGAACTGATGAACTCTAACTGCAGAGCAAAGCAAAATTCTTTGACTTTATTTTTCTTGCTTTCTGCCCTCCCCTTGACATGTTTAAATATGGAAATACATTTTGCATGACTTCACACATATAATGGATATGTCTCACCTTTTCAACAGACAGGGGCATGGGTTGAAAGGAGATAAATATTTTGGTACTCAAAATAAAAAATAACTACATGCAGGCACAGACTTTATCATGCTTCAGAAGTTTTTTTTGTTAATAGTGTTAGAAATTATGACCTCAGACAAGGCAAGAATAAATATAGACATGGTAAAAAGAAAAAAAAAATTTAAACTTTATTATGCAAAGAAACATAGACAATGAAATACTATCAATTCTTATATGCATGTATTGGATGGCATAGTATCTGGGTACTCAAGTGAAAATTTAATCAAATTACCATGAGATATAGATAGTAAAACCATAATAGCTGAAAATTACAATGTACCCTTTTCAATCTTAGATAAATCTAATGAAAAATAAAAAGAAATAAGTTAAAAAACTGAATATAATTTTGAAAAAGTTAGATATGATAGATCACAAAAAGTTATACATATTTACAATAGTACAGTACAAAAACCTGACCCTTAGATCAGGCATAAATTTGGAAACAAATTTAGAAAATCAGAGCTATTAATAAATTCTTACTGATCCCAAAGCAATAAAAATTATAATCAAAAAATGATTTTTGAAGATTGAATTCAAACTTAAGTAGAGACTGAATCATTTAATCCTAAAGAATTTGTGGGCTAAAAGAGCAAATCCTTGAAAATATATAATTTCATCAAAGGATGACAATGACATTACAT